>NC_138548.1:337697678-337782678 GCF_964273705.1 Natrix helvetica
GAACAGGAGGAGGAGGAAGGAGGAGAAGAAGAGGAGGAGGAAATAAGGAAAAGGAGGAGGAGGAGGAGATAAAGAAGAAAAAGAAACAACAGAAAAAGAAGAGGAGGAGGAGGAGGAGGAAAGAAGAAGGAGAGGAGAAGAAGAAGAGGAAGAAGAAGAGGAAGGAGGAGGAGGAGAAGGAAAAGTAGTAGTAGTAGTAGTAGTAGTAGTAGTAGTAGTAGTAGTAGTAGTAGTAGTTTCGCTTCTCATTACATTCTCATTTTCATTAAATTGTGGTGTTTTAAAGGGATTTGGCTTCTGGTGACTTAAGGTTCCATGCCTGTGTTTTAAGAGTCAATGTGAAATCAAGCAGAAAAAGTAGCCCCATCCCTCTTTTGCCTCCAAAGATCCTAACAGTGGCTATTTTTGTGTAACTAATTGAGAAAGATTGATTGTTGGTTAATTACACGAATGAACTCAACCAACATAGACGCAGACCAAAAGTCTCAGCAGTCCACTAAATGGCCATTAAATATACGATCCCCGTGTCTCCTTCTGCTGGCTACCGCTTTCTGTTGGATGAAAGGGCATACAAAACATCCAATTCTAAAGGTTAAATGACATTGGGAATTACTCATTTGCTGCTTACCTTTCTTCACCTCCTGTCCAGATGGCTCTTAGCTCAGCAGTACATGGACATTTGGATGTAAGCGCCACTTGAAAGGTCTCCAGGACTCAGAGTTTCATCTGGCAAATAGAAACATGTAGTACACGTCCAGCATAATTCTGGGAATCCCCCCTCCCATTAGAATTGAATTCACTTAATGAATTCCTTGTAAGCGGGGTGGGAGAGATGTGCAATGTGAAGATGGTGAAATTAAGAGTGGACTTGAAAATAAGGCTCCACCCAGGTTTAAGACTACACTTTGACAGTGACGTGTGGTCAGGGGAGGCAAGGGAGGCGGAGCCTCACCTCTCTTCATGAAATAATAGTATATAATATTATACATCCGTCCGTGCGTGCCCGGGAGCTGCGGAGGCAGAAATGTTGTTGGCGCTCCCGGATGACGAAGGCACGAAAGCGACAGTCGACAGTCACTTTTGTGCCTTCGTCATCCGGAAACGCCGACATTTCTGCCTCCGCAGCTCCCGGGCGCGCACGGACGGAGGTAGGCAGAATGGCGCCGATCCGATCCGGTGGGCGAGCGACCGAGGATCGGGCTGCCTCGCTCGCTCTTTCGTCCACCCGGATCGCCTCGGTGTCGCTGTGGCTACCTCCGTCCATGCGCGCCTGGGAGCTGCGGAGGGCGGAGGCAGAAATGTCGACGTTTCCGGATGACGTCATCCGGGAGCGCCGACAACGTTTCTGCCTCCGCCCTCCGCAGCTCCTGGGCGCGCACGGACGGAGGTAGGCAGAATGGCCCCGAGCCGATCCGGGCGGACGAAAGAGCGAGCGAGGCAGCCCGATCCTCTGTTGCTCGCCCGCCGGATCACCTCGGCGCCATTCTGCCTATCTCCGTCCGTGCGCGCCCGGGAGCTGCAGAGGCCGGAGGCAGAAATGTGTGCCTCCAGCACACGTGGTCCCATTCCCCGCCTTCCTGATGACGTCACCAGCCTCACCAGCCATTAACCTCACCGCACGTCACTGACTTTGCATGACCCTGAAAATAGGCATCTTAGGTCAACAAAGGAGAATATTTGTAGCTCAGGATCCTTGGTGCTCTCTGAGCCTAGTTATTCTCTTGAGTATATTTCATTACCCAAATTAGGTAACATCAGTAGTGTTAGCATGGCTGATATCATACTTTGGGTAAAGGAATGCCTGCAAGAAAACAACCAAATTCAGAGAACACCAAGGGCATCTTAGATCCCCATTGAGGGATACAATTGTCCCGGTGCAGCTACTATAGTTGTAAATCAGCTTCAGGCTTTGAAGAATGTTGTCAGCAGTGTAGCTTCAGGGTAAAGCTTTGTAGGCAGGGCCGGATTTTCCTATAGGCTAACTAGGCTTCAGCCTAGGGCCTCAAGATCAAGAGGGGCCTTTTATTTATCCGTGCCACATTTTTTATAAAGGTTAGTACCAATTACAACATGTTTCATTTAATATATTGATATATATCACAGTAATGATGTATTTTATTATCTCTCATGTAATTTACAAACTTAAAAAATGGGAGGTGAAAGGGCCCCATAAGTGGAATAGCCTAGGGCCTCTTTTCATCTAAATCCGGCCCTGTTTGTAGGGGAAATATACTAAATATTAGAAAAGTATTTGTAATGCCTGTTTATGAATTGGGGCCATAAGGATACACTGCAATTTGGGACTACTGCTTGGCTCCTTCCCTTTCCAGTGTAGCAGCAGTCCTGTCCAAGTTACCTGACTATGGGGGCAAATAGGTAGTGGCATTTCCTAGACTTACAGTTCCTGAGTACTCCAACCTCCTTCTCTGGGCCTGGAGTCAAAGATGGCTGAGGAGCTCATTGTGACCACGGCAACCATGTACTACCCAACTAATTATGTGACACATTAGATCTTTTTTTCTGTCAGAGAGTGACTGTCAGCCTCTATCTCGCTTGCTTGCTGTAGGCTGCCATAGTAATGGGGAGGGAGGGGGTGCATGGTGTTTGGGAGGGGAGGTATGCTGGTGGAGACATCTCGAAAAAGGGAGTTTTGTTCTCACCATCTTCTGCGCATGCTGAAGGTCCATGTTTAGATTTGGTCAAGGCCAACCATCTCTGCATACCAGCTGAATGAGGCCACCTGAAGATGCACCCCACATGATACCCTTGGGGATTGGAGATTGGACATTAGTCTGGAGATATTGGTCGGAGGGATTTGGGTAACTTGATATGTACAAATTCGCACCTTTTTGCCTCAGATCTTGCATCACTTTCACTGTTTTCATATTCAGTAAAAGTACCTTTTCTCTAACTAATTGGAGTTGGAGATTTCCTTTCTTGGATATTGAATGAGTCCCGCATGACAGTGGCAATGGGATCTGGGACTGGAGGATGCTATTAGTAATTCCTTGTCATAGGGAGACCACTTCTTCTTGACCTTGAAGTTCTGTGCCCTCTGTTTTACGGAGGAAGGGCCAATTTGTTTGATCTCTTGAGTGGCCTGGCTTGGATAATAAAATGTCTGCAAAACAACAACAACAACCAAGCTCAGAAAGCACCACAAACCTCACAGTTCAACCCTGAGCTACAAATATTCTCTTCTGTTAATTACCATTGGATTTTTTTTTGTGGCCATCCATGTTTCCTGTTCACTTGGACTCAAAGTTAAAGAGAAAGTGAGGTGGAGAAGTTACAATACAGTTTTTAAGGCAAGTCAAAACAGGCGACCGTGATTTCTAGTGCTTTTAACTAAAAAAAGTAATGATGTCAGAAATAAGAAAAGGAAAAGAAATGCTTAAGCACGAGAGGAGTTGAGATCAAATGAAATTGATTCAGTTGAACCTTTCATTTTATCCCAGTCCCATAAATTTGTCATGAAATGAAATAAAACGCCTGCAATCTGCTCCTTTTAGAATAGAAAAATAATTTACATTTGAAAAGATCTCGCTGCACCAGCCAAAACATTGAGATCACAATGCAAACTCAGCAATACAGCACAGAAACTGTTCATATGTGTAGGGAGTTCTCGTCACTTTTTGATTGCAAGAAATGCTGGGAATTGTAATCCCAAGGATCTGCAGGGCACCAGGTTGAGTGAAAAATAGTGTAGCATTTTTCAGGTATATAAGAAAAATAACTTAAGACAGCCTAGTGTAAATGGCAGATTTTAGCCTCATCATGCCCATGGCCCACACTCAAACAATGATATTTGCAAACTCTAAGGAAATATTGATCTTTTGGAAATATTGCCGTGAGCCTGAGAAATTTTGTATTTCCCGTTGGATGATTGCAAGGCTAAAGGCTTTGTGTTTTTTCATCTGTGAAGCTGGAGATTTGGAATGATTCCTGCCACTGTCAGGTGTTGGAGGCTTGTAATTTGTTTATGAGAAATAGGAAGAGAAGGCTTGTGTAAGATTTAAATCAATTAAAAAGTATAATTCCATGAATGAAACTGGAAAGTGCCCAGAACAAAATATGAAAGCAAAAAAAAAAGTATATAATTGTTCATAGTTTCAAATGTCAGCTATAGACTTTCCTTATTTACAGTAAATGGATTTGTATCATGTCGGGTGATTATATTCATTCCTCTCTAAAAGTAAAAAATACAAAAGAAGAACAGGACTTTGATGCTGTAATGGGACACCCAGAAAGGGAGAATGATGTTTATCTGCTTGTTTTAATCCTGGACTAAAGTCTTCTTTAATAATACCATTCACCCCAGTTGTTGAGAAATTGCACAATTTGGAGGGAAAGACTGCAGTTCTTTGAAAACTGCAAAACTGTTGCTTTTCTTCTAACATCCTCCCTGAAAATAGAAGAGAACAGAAGAGAACAGGACAGAATAGAGTTGGAAGGGACTTTGGAGGTCTTCTAGTCCTACCCCTGCTTAGGCAGGAAATCCTACACCACTTCAGACAAATGGTTGTCCAACATCTTTTTTAAAACTTCCAGTGTTGGAGCATTCACAACTTTTGGAGACAAGTTGTTCCATTGATTAATTCTTCTGTCAGGAAATTTCTCCTTGGTTCTAAGTTGCTTCTCTCCTTGATTAGTTTCCCCCCTTTGTTTCTTGTTCTACCATCAGGTGCCTTGGAGAATAGTTTGACTCCCTCTTCTTTGTGGCAACCCCTGAGATATCGGAACACTGCTATCATGTCTCCTCTAGTCCTTCTTTTTATTAAAGTAGACATACCCAGTTCCTGCAACCGTTCCTCATATGTTTTAGTCTTCAGTCCCCTAATCATCTTTGTTGCTCTTCTCTGCACTCTTTCTAGAGTCTCCACATCTTTTCTACATCCTGGCGACCAAAACTGAATGCGGTATTCCAAGTGTGGCCTTACCAAGGCATTATAAAGTGGTATTAACACTTCATGTGATGTTGATTCTATCTCTCTGTTTATGCAGCCTAGAACTGTGTTAGCTGCTGCACACTGCTGGCTCATATTTAAAATGCCTGTGGTGCCTGCCATCTAGTATGACTTCCAAGGAAACCATACTAAGTTATATTCCCTAATACAAAAAGACAAGGGAAAATTCGGTCTCAACTTCTGTCCCGCCACTCTCTCCTTCCAAAGTTGGCTAAAATTTGAGTGTTTGTCTCAGCCCATCTCAATGAGCAAAGGAGATTGTGGAAAGGATTTCATCATGGTTTGTATAATGATCTTGGTATGGCCTACTGATATCAATTGATGATTCCTTTCAAAAGATTGTCAATTCCCTGCAAAACCTCTCTGTGGTGAGGAACATATTGGAGTATAGTCCTCTTTTCTGGAAACAAAAGTAGGAACAAGTGTTTTCAGGAAGCTTCTTGAAGGTTAAATCCATAAATTCTGTCTTTTGTGTACTCTTCTCTTATCCCACATCTTCTGGAAAATTCATTATATTCTAAATTGCTTCATCCTGACTTATGTCACTGGAGCAGCCAAACTACATTCCATCATTAGGCTATGTCCTCCAGACCATCTCTGACAAGACTCTGTATTGAAAGTAATCCTACCTGTCCATCAAATTAGATTAGCAATGGGCTAAATTACGAGAAGAAAACCATACTAGTTCTGTTTTGCCATGGCAATTATTTGTCAAACACATTACACTCTCTGAAAACAGCTCTGTTCTTTCTTCTTATCTTACTATTGTTGCATTTCTAAGGTTAGTAAAAAATATGTCATCTAAGGGGCTTTTTAGATAATTGACAGCCATAAGTGCTAACTTTAATTTGAGGAACTTTTCAAACAATCAGCAGTTAAGGAACAGCTAAATTGCCAGCACACTTAATCTTACCTTTCCATATCAAACTGGTTTGCTTTGTCAGATTTATTTTATACAATCCCTGCATTCTGTACCAATTTCTACCTTAGGCTGAATTACTGTCTAGCATCCAAACATTATCCCCCTTTTCTTATGAATCTTTGTAATGTTCAGAAAACTCCCTTTGTTCTCCTCTCCTGCAGTTTCATAACTTTTTCGCAAAAGATCTAATTTTCTCTCATTTTTGACTTCCTTCATTACTTTTTGCCTTCAACCTTTCCAATTAGATTTCAAATCCCACGTTGTTATGAAGTCAATAAAATTTCTTTTGTGGGAGAAGAGAGGGCAGCCATCTTGTGTTTCATAAGGTAGAAAAATAACATTTTCTTAATCTTTATTTTTGACTTTTTACTGATCTTCCACATATGCTCTTGGTCTCTGAAATAGAGCACAGAGTAGCATTGAGCAAAAATTATAATTAGCAATCCCTCATACGGTAATTATGATGTCTCTGAAGAGACGTAAAAGCTTCTACTATCCCTTTAACAGAGCAATTTGATGATTCTCTCTCTTTTTAAGGGAAGGGAGCGTCTTTGATAATATTACCCATATTTTCTATTAAATAAAATACTCCTAAAAGGAAGTTTAAGCAATAATGTGGAGATTATGGTAATGGTCTCATTTAACACAAGGAAAAAGCTTGACAAAAGCTATGGTGGGCTTCAGAATGCCTAACTCCTCTCATGAACAGCATTTAAATATTCCTTCGTCAAGGAATAAATGTTTATTTTAAAACCTTTTATTACATCATAAATTAAGGAATTGGGATTGTGATAAAACCAATGGGCTTTTATCTAGCAATAAAATGGGGAGATGGATAGACAAAGGTTGACTAGGCAGCTGTCTTTCTGACTTTGAAGATGGAAGAAGGAAACAAGCACCAGAGACATTATTTTCTCCCTGCATTTTCTTTCAACCAGCTTTTTCACATCTGCCACCTTTTCAGCTTTCCATGAAATCCTAAGGGAAGATATTAGGTCTGAATTCCCTCAGTTCCATTTTTTTGGGGGGTGGGGAAGGAGGAAAAGTATTACAGCTAAAGCAGATTTGTTTTCTTCAGGCACTTTTTTGAACAAGTCTCCTTCAATGCAGAACTTCAGAGAAATCATGAGCCCAATTTATTTTCCCATGAATTTGACGGAGAAGTTTAAAAAGCCATTATGAAAAGCTGGCTTTAGAAAGTATGGAGTTCAGACTTCGCAAAGTAATTATATAAGCAATCTATATCTCTCTCCTATTCTCCACTTAGGCCAGGCATGTCCAAAGTCCGGCCCGGGGGCCAATTGTGGCCCGTTTTCAAATTTTGAGCAGCCCGCAGCCTCTTCTCCCCACCGGCTCACCCTGTCACTCATCCCCGCTGGCCGGTGTTTTTTCCTTCACCGCACATTAATGTTAATGGTTCAAAGAATGTCAGGATGAATGGTCGGCCCCACACATTTTCACCTCACCAAATCTGGCCCTCCTGGCAAAAAGTTTGTGACACCCCTGACTTAGGTAAATGTGTGCATGATAAAATGTGTATATGATAAAATGGTCAATATGTATTGATAAAGATGACCTATGGCCAAGTGGCTGCTAGTCTTTCTCTTGCCTGGTTCACTTCATTCCTTATATTCTTTCTCTCCCCCCCACCCCCACCCCCCCAATCATGACATTGTGGTGACTCAGGGGTGGGATCCTACCAGTTTAACAACCAGTTCATTGAGCGTGTGCTATGCTCAGTTTACTGAAAACTCACCTTCTGCATTACTGCTGATGAGGAAAACAGCTGAGGTGTGGCAATCCACTCTGCCAGGCTGATAAATTGGGCTTCAGAAAAGGAAATATAGGTGAGTATAGCACAGGGGTGGGGGGGGAAGGGCAGACCCACTTCAAAGTCGGCATGAACCGATTTGCTCCCAGGTGATAGTCGGAGCTACCGGTTCACCTGAACTGGTCCGAACTGGTAGAATCTCACCCCTGCCTCTTCTTCATTGTATTTGTAGATTCCCAATCCCAGTTGCTTTCCAGCTTTCTTTTAGGGAAAAAGATCTTGTTTTTTTTTTCGTGCCAAGATTTTTCCCATTGCAGGTAGTCCTCAATTTACAATGGTTCATTGAGTGACCAATTGAAATTACAATGGCAGTGGGAAAAGTGACTTATGACATATAGGTTTTTCACACTTATGACCATTGTAACATCTCCATGATCAAAGCAACTGGCATGTATTCATGATGGTTGCAGTATCCTGGGGGGTCATATGATTACCTTTTGTAACCTTAACACAAGCAAATTCAATAGGGAAGGATTAACAACCATGTTACTAACTTAACAACTGCAGTGATTCATTCAACAACTTTGGCAAGAAAGATTGTAAAATGGGGCAAAACTCATTTAACAAATGTCTCGCTTAGAAATAGATGTTTTGGGCTCAATTGTGGTTGTAAGTCAAGAACTACCTGTACAATGGGAACATTTCAAACCTAACCATGATAAAATAGTACAAAACTTCTTGACACTGGATTGTAATCATCTTAGATGCTAATAAATTTTCCATATTGACAACTTTAGAATTTAGCAGTCCAACTTTTCAGCTGATTCTAATTTGCATCTTGAAGTGTTTCCTTGAATGAGTTTCTGAACCTGCCCTTTGAAATACAAAGTCTTTTCATTTTGCTAATTAATTTGACTGAATGAGGAAGGCACAGGTTTCAGGTTTGCTTCTTGAATGTTTTACCTCTTTTATTTAAGAAGCAAATTAAAAATTCAATAAGACGGACCTATTGATTCATGTTTTTCTTTGGATCATATAAATATGAGAGATGAGAAGTCCTTTGTGTAGATTATTCAAACTACAGTATGATTTTTGAGGGGTTGGATGCTTTAAATTATGTTTTTCTAAAGGGCACAAAGTGTGGACTGATTTTTGGGGGCCATTCTTTCACTTTTAGGGAAGGTCAAGGGTGAGGTTTAGGAGCAGGATGCCTCTCTCCCAGGGTAAAATGTTCTCTTCTAGTCCTTAGAATCAACTGGACCACAATTCCAAACAGTCCAAATTTGTATTGCCAAAATCTCAGCCAATGCAGCATTTGTTGCAAAGCTGGGTTCCCTACTTTTGATTTAAATTCACACAAATGCTTCCATAAGATCGGGGAAATAATTGGCAATTTCTGATACTTCCCTGAATGATTATTACAAATGGAAGAAGCCCTTTTTGAGTGCATTCAAGAATTAATAAAAAAAAGTCACAAGCTGTTGTTTCATACCCGCTATGGAGAGCCCCACTCAGGGGGTCTTCCAATCCTTTCCAAAATTTGTAGCTGAGCGCCGAATAGAAATATTTGATAAATAAGATTTAGTTAATTTAACCTGAATTAAATTTAGATGGAATGAAAGCCAATACACTTTTCAACCTGAAAACGTCAAAATGCCTGATGCTGACCATTGCCCAACACAAATACACATGATTTTCTATCTGGTTTTGTGCTCTTTGCTGCACATGAAGTTATGCGAATTGAAAGTAATAAAGCCAGTTTTTCACTCATTTATACACCCATATCATTAGCCATATGCTGGCCTTCATTCTCTATTGCTTACAGAAAGAGCCTATACGCAGTCCTTTCCTTTCCTCTCCTCTCCTCTCCTCTCTTCTTCCTTCCTCCCAAAGTAATTTGACTGTCTTTCTGTTTCAGGATGATTTTATATTCTTATTTTACAAACCAATATTTGTAGGGCAGAATTTTGTGCACATTTTTACTGTTTTGGCAAGGCTGACATTCTTGGTGTTGGGCATGCATAGGTGTTTTTTCAGAAGTGGGCCAAAACAATGGCACCAAGGAAAAAGTAGTGTCTTGATTGTTGATTGAATGGAAGGCAAATTAGAAAGAGGCTTATGTTTCCTTTCCCCAGATATTTGCCTCTACATAGCACTTACTACTCCATTCTGCTGTTTTGTCTAATTCCTTTCATCCTTATTTTCCTCCAGAAAGCAAAGGAAGAGGAAATCACTTCAGATGTAATTGCTTCTTGCTGTTCTCTCCTGGTTCTATTACAGGAACAGCAGGGAGAACTCAGTTTGTTATGTATGTTCTATTCGTAACCTTCCCAAACTCTGTGTACACGCCCACAGTCTGGGACCTCTGCAATCAGACCCCTGCAGATTTTTATTGATGATAGATACACTGATTCAAAAACAACAAGACAAAACAAGAGCCACCAAAAAAAGGCCACCCAACCCATTTGTGGTAAATAGCAAGAGTGAACCACCAGTGGAAGATATTCACAGATTCTAAGGCAATGACCCACAATATTTTGGGCACCAGGGACCTGTTCCACGGAGAGCGATTTTTCCATGGATCAAAGTGGGTGTGGTTTAGCATGATGCCTGCATTCCACAGATGGGGATTAACCTGTTTGCATGGCCCAGTTTCTGGCATGCCATGGACTGGTGTTGGTCTATGGACCAGGGGTTGGGAGTTGGGGACCCCTGTGAAAAGGGGTCCACATAAGTGGTGGGATTAAAAAAAAACTATGACTGGTTCTGTGGGTGTGGCTTGGTGGGTGTGGCATGGATTGGTGGGCGTGGATTGGTGGGCGTGGAATGGTGGGCATGGCAGGGCAAGGATACTGTAAAATCTCCATTCCCTCCCCACTCCAGGGGAAGGCTACTGCAAAATCCTCAGTCCCTCTCTATCAGCTGGGACTCTGGAGGCAGAGAATAGATGGGGTGGGGCCAGTCAGAGGTGGTATTTACCAGTTCTCCGAACTACTCAAAATTTCCGCTACAGGTTCTCCAGAATCTGCTGAATACCACCTCTGGTCCACATGTAAAGGTATATATATATATTGCCATTCAATAATAAAGTTGGGTATTTGCCTTTTTCATTACAGCACCAATTATGGGAAGACAGAGTCCAATAATGGAATGTTCTCATTGACTACCACATTAAACCATGTATTATTTGCTTCTTGTTCACCAGGTTTGGTCTTTGTGATAAACACACTTCTGATTGATTAGGTACGATCAGCCTTCTTGTCCAAAATAAGTAATGTAGTTCATGTTAAAACCTTCTGATTCTAGATCGGCAATACAACTCTGCATCAAGAAAATAGGATTCACCAAGTACAAGTTATTCTTAAAAAATATACTATGATAAATGTCTTGCAGAGAATAAATTCTCCCATCCTCTATTAACATAAAGAGACAAATACTGACTGATTGATGACAGTTTCATTTAGCGTGAACCAGGGGTGGGTGGCTGCCGGTTTTACTATTGGATCGCAACCCGTGCATGCATGCATTGTTCAATGTAAATTGTTCTTCTTGCATGCGCTGAACAATTTACAATGAACTGCGCATGCACAGTCACTAAAATCCAAAATGGCAGCAGTGTAGCTGCGGCGAGGCAACCAGTTTGAGGGCATGACATATGGGTCGCTGCCGGTTCTGCGACCCAGGCCTGAATTCAACTACTGGTTCAGCCGAACTGGGCCAAACCAGGAGCAATCCATCTCTGCCGTGAGCTCTACTTCTTGGATTGTTGGAATTGGATGAATAAGAAATAGAAAAATGCTTTTAAATACCTTGAGAAACACAGATCCTAATGATCCATTGGAAGCTGCAATCTACACTTAAATAACACATTTGGTAGAGGAGCCTCCATCCAGCTTCCCAGAGGACAAAAAGTTCACCCCGTTGCTCAAAAATTATGATTTCCTTTAATATAATTATATCTGAACCCTAACCAAGTAAACAAGATGTGCTTTTTGAAAGCCAACCCTATCAAATTGGGGGCTAAGAGAAGCTACTTGGGTCGCTTTGCAACACAACGTGGATTTTCCCCTTATTTAATGGTACATTGGAGAGAGTTAAGTTTCACTTAGATGCACTATAATGGTTCATCTTTTCCCTCCCCTGAACGTGTGTAATAAAATCCTCCTGTCATGTTTGTCATTGCCCTTCTGTAAGCTAGGATCATAAAGCAAGATTCTGCACAAAAATGGGAACATTTTTATGACTTTCAAGATGAAACGGCATCATAAATTGAACTGTGTGGAAAACACATCCTTAAACTCTATGGGCTACTTGGGAGATGGGGAAATGTCTACTAAGGTAGTAGGTACCAGGGAAAATGATGAAACTCTGGGTAATGAATTTAAATCCCCACACAGAAAGAGCAAAGTAGGACACTTAGGGAAAGGGAAAAAAGTAATGTCAACAGCTTCAAAAAAATTAACAAACACATTTCTATATGGCAAGAGTTATAGTCATTGTGCTATTATAATAGTCATAGTGAGGGTACTCCAGAAACATTAGAAAGAAACAGGGCAATATATCTATATCTATATCTACATCTACATCTACATCTACATCTACATCATCTACATCTACATCTACATCTACATCTACATCTATCTATCTATCTATCTATCTATCTATCTATCTATCTATCTAACTAACTAACTAACTAACTAACTAACTAACTAACTATCTGCTGGTCTTGTTGTATTCGGGTCTTTTCCTGTGTAAGATTGAGATTGTCTTGGCAATGTTTCAGCGAGGTCTCACTCGCCATCTTCAGGCTGGTGTTTTCGGCTTCGTGTTTGTGTGAGTAAAGCGTGGTCGGAGCTGCTGTCTTTCTATAAAGCTTGGAGTGTATGTGTGCGTGTGTGTGTGTGTGTGTGTGTGTGTGGAGTGCTGGCTTTCTCCACAAACACAATATCAAGACAGCCTTCAACACTGACCAAAAAATAGCCAACATCTTAAGAAATCCCAAAGACAAAATCCAGCTAGAAAACCAAGGAGTCTATGAAATACCATGCGAAATCTGCCCTGCAACATACATAGGACAAACGAACAGGAGAATAAATGCATACATTGCAGAACACAAGAACACTGTAAGAAAAAAAGAAAAAAACTTCCTCCCCTTTCCAGCACCTTAAAGCTACAGGACATGAAATTAATTTTGAAAGAACCAGGTTAATCTCCAAAACTGAACACTTCAACAAGAGAATAATTATGGAAGCTATCGAAATAGAGAAACACCCCCACAACATGAATAAACGTGATGATATTTCCCACCTACCAAACATCTGGAAACCAGTCCTAGTCAACAAATGAGCCCCACCCACCACCCAGGCCATTACAACACAAAACAACAACGGACACACAGCCAGCACCAATCAGCAACAATCTACCAATCATGATACAACTACACAGCCAATCAATCCACTTACTGAAACAAAGCCAGCACTCTATACCCACCCACCAAGATTTATAGAAAGACGGCAGCTCCAACCATGCTTTACTCACACAAACACGAAGCCAAAAACACCAGCCTGAAGATAGCGAGTGAGACCTCGCCGAAACATTGCCAAGACAATCTCAATCTTACACGGGAAAAGACCCGAATACAACAAGACCAGCATACCTACACTCATGAAAATCTATGAAAACATAGTTATCCTTCCCCTGCCATGCCCACCAAGTCATGCCCACACAACCGGTAGTAAAAAAAAATTGAATTTCACCACTGAACAGAAGCTTCTGAAGCTGCTTGCAGGAACAATATTCATAAATGCCCTTAAATATCATAGATTTCAATTAAAAGTTAAACAACTTAATAGTGTACCGAAGCCTAGCCATCCAAAGAAGAAACTCCAATTAATTGTGTAAAGTAGGGGCCAAATGATAAACTAAAGGTTCCTTGGTGGATTCTAATTTTACTACCACTTTTACAATCAATATATAAACATCACTGTATCTTCTATTTTTCCTCAATGAATCTTTAATTTTCCAAGTGAGTGTGTATATGAGGTCCCAAGGGTACCAACAAGTGGCTTTTAAGCTCACAATGTGGTTTTGAGCAATATATCATCAAGGCAATGATGCTGGGATGATGTATTACAGTAATACATCATAAGAGCACTATCTCTCTTGTGATGGATTAGTATAATACACGATCAGAACATTATCACTGATGTATTACTCAAAAGAACAATTTTTAAGCTTAAAATAAAAAGAGCACCTTTACCTTCATTTGGCAATTTTACCATAGTTATACCAAAACGTGTAGACAGTGATAATAACAAAAGGTAAAATATCACACACACCCAAACTCCATTAATTGATCCATATTCCAATGAGCAAATGACCTTAATAAACTGATCTTAGTCCAGCTGAGGCAGACATTAGATAACTCTAAATTGTATTGATACATACAGAGCCTCCTGTGACCTCCAGCCAGAGAAACAGCTAGGAAATAATATTTGGAAATTTGTGTTGATTTCAGATAGAAATAGCACCATGTTCTGTTTTTCTGGTTTGCAAACTGGTGGCTGGGATAGTGATTCATTCAGCCAAGAAAAGGAGAAAGATATAGTCTAGAACAGAAATGGGGTAATGTGCAAATCAAGAGGGACATGGTGGCTCAATGGCTAAGACGCTGAGCTTGTCGATCAGAACAGTTGGTGGTTTGGCAGTTCAAATCCCTAGCGCCGCGTAACTGAGTGAGCTCCCGTTACTTGTCCCAGCTTCTGCCAAACTAGCAGCTTGAAAGCATGTAAAAATGCAAGTAGAAAAATAGGAACCAACTTTAGTGGGAAGGTAACAGCATTCCATGTTGGCATTGAGTCATGCCGGCCACATGACCACGGAGATGTCTTCAGACAGTGCTGGCTCTTTGGCTTTGAAACATAGATGAACACTGCCCCCTAGAGTTGGGAACAACTAGCACATACGTGCGAGGGGAACATTTACCTTTACTTTAATGTGCAAATCAGACCTGATTCAATCTGAATACACCTATCAGTTCAATAAATTGATCTACTTCATTGTGGAGATATCAATTCAGATAGAAATGTGCTAAAACCTGGCGCAGTGCAGTTTGGATCACTGAACACACAGATAGTATGTGTACATAGAAAAACTCCAAACAATGCAAATCAATTTAATACTCTGAGTTGTTTGAATTAATTTGAAGCATACAATATTTTTACAAGCTTAGTAGCATCTTGGCTTCACACTTTTGGAAGTATTTCTGAAGTTCATTTTGCCTCCGAATACATCAGGCTATAAACTGGAATACTTGGAGTTCTAGTCTCGCCTTAGCCACAACATCAGCTGGGTGACTTGAGCCAATGATATTCTCTCAGCCCTAGGAAGGAAGCAATGGCAAATCACTTCTGGAAAAAGTGGTTTTCCAAAAAAGTGGAAAAATTCCAAGAAAATTGCAGGACTTGTCCCATCAGTCTCCAGGAATCAGACATGATTGAACACCCCCCCCCACCAAAAAAAAAACCCATAGGTGGTAGCTGATGCCGAAATTTCATTTTTCTATTTTTATCTTATTGTTGTATATTTAAACTGCACCGTTTCTTGTCCGAGAATCTTGATTAATAATTTCTTCTACACCATTTTGATTTGGGAAACATTGTTTTTGTACAAACATGCAGATATTTATTTTATCTGAGGCTTAATTCAGTACCTTTTATCTGTTTTTCATGTTTTCTTTTTTAGAAAAAAAAACTGTCACAATGTATCTTGTCACAGGTTTTAATAATTTTTCCCACTGTAGTGTGCCCCTTTTTGCATGCCTTGCATTCGTGCTTGTGTTTTATGTGCTTATAACATTTTTGTATGTGGACTTAAAAAGAAATAATTTATTTTCTACCTAATGGGCTAATGGACAGGTGCGCACATAGATACAGAGACAGATGTAGCCAGAATAATAAATACCAGCACATAAGCAGTGGATCAGTTCACACTAGACTTTTCTTACATTTCTCTAGCTAGATTACACAAAACTGAGATGGGGTCATTTGGGATTCATTGCATTGCGGGAAATCAATCATTATTTCAACGTTTTATATGAACCAGGCCATAATATTAAGCCATGCTATGGTTTATATTATGGAACACAACACATTATATTTTGTGACTGAGTTTTCTAACTAGGGTTTGGGTCAGGGTTGGGTTGCTGCCGGACTTACTGCCGGTTCGGAACGCAAAAAATTTTGTGCATGGACAGAACCGAAAATCAAGATGGCGGCACCGTAGGAGAACCGGTTCGGGGGCACGGCAGGCCTGGGTCACTACCAGTTCCAGCGACACAGGCTACCAAGTTACTACCTATTCGACTGAACTAGTCCAAGCCAGTAGGAACCCACCTGTGGTTTGAGTTTTATTGTCATGTGAATCAGCTGCGTTGAATAATAGGACTTCCAAGACATTGAAAAGGAAGACTTCCCAAGCAGTGGTGGGTTTCACATAATTTCACCCCCAGTTCACCGTGCACTGAAACTGTGAGTGCATATGCATCCATGCTCACTTCATGAGCATGCACATCTTCTTTGCATGCGCTTTGCTCAGGTGCAGGGCTTGCATGCATACACACGGCTTAGAAAATGTGGCTAAATGGGATGACATAGAGCCAGGGCGACCCTCAGGTCTGAACCAGCTGAATACCACCACTGTTCCCAAGGTCATGGAAAGAAACGACTATTGTTTCTTCTTGAAAGATCAAAGTCTTTGTATCCCATGGAAGGCTTAGGTTTGGCTGCTTTAACAGCAGTGAGCATGTGCATGCTGACAGACAATAGCTGGGCTGGGGTTGGCAGCAAAAGCAGTTGTGCCTGGATGGGCAGATGCAGACAACTGGGATTAGCCTGTGAAGCAGGTGTGTTGAACCTTAGGAAGACCTGATCCTTTCAATGCTTCAAGGAGGTGCAATGTGCATGGACCAATGCATTTTACAAAGTGTTTCTTCAACTGTTTGCAAAATCCTAGTAAGCAGGACTTCCTTTCCCCCAATATGCACTTCATTATGGGTCCTTCCAGTGCCATTGTGGTAAAGTCATTTTTGCTTATATTTCACTCCCATATTCTCTACCAGGCACCCTCATAGACAACTATGCAATGAGCTCTATTTGGATATGTCTGGAAGAATACCGTAGGGCTCTTTGCTAGAGAGTATTTAGGCTGTGTGACAAGTTCCCATGATTGATTGATTATTGCGATCAAATCAATGTTGATTCTTAACAACCGCATTAGTTGATTTTTCTCCGTGGTGATCATGCCATTAGCTGTTGGATTTTTTTATGTGCTAGCTATCAGTTTAGTTGTTATTTTTGTTGTTTACTGTATGATCCAGACCCTTTGAGGAAATTATAATTGCATATAATATGTTTGTGTAAGTCACTGTGCAGTTTGAAGATTTGACAGCATACAACAACATATTAATAATAATAATGATCCATCCTCATGTTTGTCTCCATCAACTTTCTGTTCTGTGTCGAGTGTGATAGATAAGTTGAGGGTTGTCTGAATCACTTATTTGTAAACATCTAGAGTGGGAATTGATGAACCTTGGCTTAGGTTGATAAGCGTAGAGTCTATTTAAAGTCCAAAATGAGAAATATTGTTCCGGTAGACTACACCATTCTCAGTTAAATGAGTTTATAAAGATCTAGTTTGGAAAAAAAAGTTATACTTATCATTTTAACTTGACAGCTAGGTGATAGTCTGTCATTTCAATAATAATTGAAATGCAGAGTGGCATCTCGTAATTCCCCAGTACCTTTCAGCATTATCTCAAAATCCCCCATCACCATGGAGTTTTCTCTCTGTCCTCCATGCATTTCAGAAGAGAGACTATTTTTATTTACTTAACTCTGTGGGTCCCTTGTTTAAGTTATTTGTCATGTATGAACTGCCTTTTGGGCTCCCAGAAAGATGCTTCCCTAGATTAAGATGGCAAATAGAGATAAGCTTTACAAAAGGGATCATTAAAAACAATAACGCCACATGAAAGAATTTGAGAGCATTAAAAAAAAAAAGGCGATGTATTAAAGCTTCTGGCTAACCTTGATTTTGATTCATTTTTTTTAGCACGTTCATGTCCATGTACTTCCAAGGAAGCCAGGTGATTTTGACAGAAATGACAACGTCTACGATGAGGTAAGACTGAGATGAAGAGCTGAACCTTTTCTCTTAACCCGATTATTTTGATTTAGCACATACACACAAACAAACCACCCACTAACCTGAAACCATGCCAATTTGCCACCGCCTATAATCTGAAACTGCGACTTCAAAGAGAGGATTTCAAATAATGGGTTCATGAAGGCATTTAATCCAATGTTGTCAGATAATGTAACAGAATTGAGATAAATATTACAGACTTTATCTTAGCAACAGTCATTCCAGGACTGCTTCACACTTTGGAGATGCTCTGTCTGGTACAAGGATGGTAACTTTTAATGGCGATCTTATTGGATTTGTAGCGTGTTTTGGAATGGTCAAATATTGGAGCCATTTTTTTTTAAAGGAATGCTCTATGAAACACTTTGTGATCACATTTCCTGAGCTGATAACCTTTCCTTACTGTGATGCAGTGAGTGTTGATGACAGTTGTATCCATAATGGGATCAGAACTTGCAGGGTATCACAGCTATTAGGCATTTCAGGTGGCAGATATTGAGAGTTACAGTAACAATATTTTTATGGTTCTTCCATTAGCACCCACGGACAGGAGGAGGGTAGAGTTATATACTATATGCAATTTAGATTGTTTTGGCCCACTAACAGTCTTGTATCATAAAGTGGGGGACATTGTTCATCTCCTATGTTAAACTTAGTATCTAACTAAGAGTCAAATGTCACCAATAGAAGATAACATTTGTAGCTTGGGGTTGCATTGATGATCTCTCAGCTTGGTTGTTTTCATTACCCCACTAGGTAACATCATCAGTGTTAGAAGAGAGTGGAGTTTGCTTTCTGTGGACATACAAGTTAATGGCCCTACCAATGTTGGTGGGAGTGTTCTTGGTGCTTCTTAAATCAGGCTGTTGATGATTATTTCATTGATTGCCTGAAATGGCCATTCCTTGATTGGGGCATTGCTTACCATACAACCAATCCACCAATCACATGCTCTGAACAATACCCCAATAATAGACTAGACTAGACTAGATTAGACTAGACTAGAGCAGAGCAGAGCAGAGCAGAATAGAATAGAAATGAAACAAAGTTGGAAGGGACCTTATAGATCAGTGTTGGTGAACCTTTTTGGCACTTAGTGCAGAAATGGGAGCGCATAGGAACAGAAGAACAGCTCCATGGCACCCACACATGGGAGTGCTGGAAACTGGAAGAGCAGTTCCCCAGCACACATGTGCGTGCCCGGAAGCTGAGCTTCCCGTTTCTAGCATGCACATGCATGCCGGTCACCTGGTCTTCCGGTTTCTGGCATGCGTGCATGCACGAAGACCAGCTGGCCAGCGTGCATGCATGAACACCAGCTGGCCAGCGTACATGTACATAACAGAAACCAGAAGCTCAGTTTCTTTGCATGCACATCAGGGAGTTCCTCTTCCGGTTTCCAGCACTGCCATGCACGTGAAGACCAGCTGGCCGGTGTGCATGTGCGTGCTGGAACACGGAGCAACGGGTGATGATTGGAGTGCCCGGAGAGATGGCTCTGCGTGCCACTTTCAACAGATGTGCCATAGGTTCGCCATCACGGTGAT
The DNA here is from genome assembly GCF_964273705.1 of Natrix helvetica. Lineage (NCBI taxonomy): Eukaryota > Metazoa > Chordata > Lepidosauria > Squamata > Natricidae > Natrix > Natrix helvetica. The sequence continues at coordinate 337,717,092 of NC_138548.1, forward strand.
AGATCACCTAGTCACCAACCCCCCCCCCCCCCCAAGCAGGAAATCCTAAACTATTTAATCAAGACCACCAACACCAATACTTAGAGGGCACATCACCTGTATATTAACAGAGACGAAACCTCACTCCCTTCTAACACTAACGATGTTACTAGTTGGATAATGAAACAGCTGCAAGAAAACAACCAAGCTCAGAGAGCACCAAGGATTCCACGGTCAACAGTCAGTGCAATGGAATAAGAGGGCATAGCAACTTGAGCCAACAAAACTTGGTTTAATCCTAATGCATCTCAAACGTTACATCTCTTGGTCTAGTAATTGAAAGAATTAGGGGGATTCACCCATGAGATCCACACTGGTCTGCTGATTATCAACGCAGTTGGTAGGAAACAACAGAATGATGGATTGCTGTGCTTTAGCAGCCAAAGTGGCATCGAAGAGGAGCCAGTGCAAATCTTTTATTGTAATGTGATTAGTGTTGCTGAGCCTTTCTGACTTATGCAATGAAGAAAAGCTCATCCTTTCCTAAGAATGAATTATTCAGTGTAAAACTTTTAAACCGACAATGATATTCAGCAGGCGATGTCCTCTTCTTTCCCTCTGACATTCAGAGACACAACAAGAAAATCACTTAGGAAAAGATATTTTGACTTAGCAATCTCAGCGCATTATGCTAAATCATTTTGGTGGCACAGGAATACCTATTAGGAATCATTTTCAATTTTGGAAGTGCCTAAGCATAAGAGTTAGCAGCTTTTGGGTTTCCACTTTATTCAAGCAGAACTGGTAAAGGAAAGAGACCTAAGTTGATTCCCAATCATTCTATAAAAGAGACCGACTGACTTTTTTTGACTTCACACATGCTCTTCTTAAGCCAACTGTCTTTAGAAACAGGATAAAAACCAGGCAGGCAAATTCTGCCTCTTTAATCTCCAAAGAGTTTCTTAAAAATGACTTTCCAGTTACTAGTGAATGAATATTTCCTTTCATCGACCAATGATTTTGTTAAACCATCAACTATTGAACTATTTCTGAAGAGCCTTTAAAAGATACGCCTACAAAATGATCCCTAAGTCATTTCTACACAAATGTTCTCTCAAATAATGTCCTACAACAGGTTCTGTTCTCTGAAATGAAGCCTTTAATCCATACATCAAGGATTCCGGAGAAAGTTTTCCAAAACAAACCTGGAAGCAAAAATTAGGGCTACCAAATCAGGGCTGAAAAACATCTGAAAATCTACTAGATGGCAGAAGGGTTGTCTGTTGCTATCTAGTGGATCCCAATCAGTGGTGGGTTCCTACCGGTTCAGACCGGTTCGGCTGAACCGGTAGTGGTTTGGCAGCCTGGGTCGCTGGAACCAGCAGTGACCCAGGCCTGCAATGTCCCCGAGCCGATTTTCCAGGCGGCAACATAGGCGCCATCATCTTGTTTTTTGCTTCTGTGCATGCACAGAACAATTTTTATTGCATTGTGCATGCGTGCGTATGCAGCGCTCCCACGAGCGAACCAGCAGTAGTGATTGCCGGAACCCACCCCTGGTCCCAATTATTGAAGCCCACATCTGATAGCACTAAATATATCCCCTCATTAAATGGCCTAGCACGGTTATGTCCCCTGTACTCAACTCCTATGTATCATTCTTCCCTTCGGGGAGAGGGGGCGGTCTATAAATTCAATAAATAATAATAAAAATAATTCTACCCAGTGAAAAGTCTACTCCATTTCAAGACCACAGTATCCAAGAAGGAGACAGATGCAGTGGAGGTTTCCATCATGTTTCTTCCTTATCGGATGGCATTATGAGCTAAGATGCTGGAAGGAGCAATATTCTGAAAGAATTAAGGCACTCCAGTACTCTGAGATGGGCTGTCAAGGAGGATGAGGAGGTTATGCTTTTCTTCTTGTTTTGTTATCACATGAATCCACTGTGTGGAAATCTTGGTGCTTTCTGAGCTTGGTTGTTTTCTTGCAGATGTTTCATTACCCAACTAGGAAACTTCATGAGTGCTAGAAGGGAATGCTCTCTGTTTATTTACTAGTGGCTTGCCCTATCAGTGTTGATGGGAGTGTTTTTGGTACTTCCTTGATTAGGCTGTTGTGTGCTGTTAACTTGCCTGAAATGGGATATGTTCTTTGTCTGAAATGGTATAGGTTCTCCTGCTTGAGCAGGGGACTGGATTAGAAGACCTTCAAGGTCCCTTCTAACTCTCTTATTCTTATTCTAATTCATTCCATTCCATTCTATTGTTTGTCTGAATTGGCAATTCCTTGATTGTGGTATTGTATACTGCTTGGGGCCGTTGGTCTAGTATAAAATCTGGTGTTAATCTATAGTAATGCTGATTACTTGCAAGGAGGTGGTGTGGTCTTTTAGCTTTTTGACTGTCTCTTTTTTGAATGGCAGGTAGATGTTGTTTATTTCTATGGGCCTGTTGACGGCTGGCTAGTGTGAGTGCCAGGCTTCTAGGAATTCTCCAGAGGTTTTGGATTTATATTGGTTCCCTTTCCCAGTGTTGCAGACAAAATTGTTATGCTGCCTTTGGCAGTGGTAGGTTTCTTTTCCAGCTATTTGCTTTCAAGATCTAGCTTTCCAATATACTGACTCCTTTCATCACTGCTCTCAAACCTGGTAATGCATTTTTTTTTAAATCACCACTGATGGTGTTCCAGCCATTTAGGGTCCTAATCCTCTCTGGTTTTCCACTGTGCCAAAAATCCTCCTTGTTTCTTTTTTTTAAAGTCTGTAGCTATGCCTCAACTCTTTTTGAGTTCTTCTGATATATTGCCTACAATATATATCCTTGAAAACAGTCCTGGAAGAAGAGGAAATGAATTCATAATGAATAAAATAAATAATGAGAGTGATGCCAGAAGATCGGGCTAGATTCCCCCCACCCCTTTGACCTATATAACATCTCTCAAAAATACATCTGAAAAAAAATAGAGTCAAAGCTGTTATTTGCCCATATTTTATTCTCTTATATATTCTATGGCACTGAATGCAAAATAATCAGAGAAATACTTACCAGTCCAAGTCTAAGTATTGCATATCAAATAAGATGAATGTTTAATCAGACTGTTCCTATAATCTAACAATATATTGTTTTCTAATAGTTGTATGTAAATTAGTGGATTTGGCTGAGGTCTATACAGGTTTCTTAAAATGGCCCTAAGTTTTAGTTCTTACTATTAATCTTTCTCTGAATACATTTCTATATCTTGTTTATTTTTTCTTTAAAAACAAATCCAATAGAAATTCATTAGTGTGTGCTTCAAACTGTTATATAGAGATTACCTTAAAAAAAAACCAAGGTCATATTTAGACATCTACTTCTATGGGAATGAACATATTCATAAATATGTGTTGAAGTTAAATGAATCTTTTCCCAAGTATGTATGGATTCTGATCTTGATTCACAATCTTGGGGTGCATCTATCCATTTGGAATCTTACTGATTTGATTAGTTTTACTATCTCCATAATGTTTTTGAAGTATTTCTAGCAGGACTTCCAGATTCTTTAACAGCTTTGTTCTCTATTCCATCCTTCTTGTAAACTCCCAAGATTCGTTTTTCTTGCCATGTACATGTATATATCCGAACTAGAGTGTGTTGTTTCTCCATGCCATATAATATTTATATATATACTGTATGTATGTATGTATGTATGTATGTGTGTGTGTGTGTGTGTGTGTGTATATATATATATATGCTGGTTTTGTTGTATTCGGGTCTTTTCCCGTGTAAGGTTGAGATTGTCTTTGCAACGTTTCGGCAGGATTGCAAAGACAATCTCAACCTTACACGGGAAAAGACCCGAATACAACAAAACCAGCATGGTTTTGTATGTATATATATATATACTGTATGTATATATATATATACTGTATGTATATATATATATACTGTATGTATATATATATATACTGTATGTATATATATATATACTGTATGTATATATATATATATACTGTATGTATATATATATATATACTGTATGTATATATATATATATACTGTATGTATGTGTATATATATATATATATACATACAGTAATTTATATATATATATAATTTATATATATATATAATATATATATATATATATATATATATATATATATATATATATATATATATATATATATATATACTGTGTATATATATATATATATATATATATATATATATATATATATATATATATATATATATAAATTATATATATATATAAATTATATATATATATAATTATATATATATATATATAATATATGTGGGTACATGCATAATTTTGTACTTAATTGTTTATCTTGTCATGTTTATATTTACATTAGAGCAGTGGTGGGTTGCAATTTATTTTACTACTGGTTCACTCATGAGCGTATTCACACTATGCTTCTGCGCATGCACAGAAGTTTCTGGCCGGGTGGGCAGAGCCTCCCGCTGCCACCATTATCGGTTCGCCCCGGATCGGAAACCACCTCTGTATTAGAGGTGGAGACTCTTTGTGAGAGTTGTATACAATGTAATTTCATTTTAATGTATGCCGATTAATGTACGCACGAAACTCAAGACCCACCTGTTCCAACTAGCTGGCCTGGCTTAACTAGAACTTTCTAACCTCCCTGGCAATTTTAATTATTGTAAATGTAAACTTTTGGGGTTTTTAAATTGTTTTAACTGTTTTAATTTATTGCTATTTATTTTAACCTAGTGGCTTTTCATTTGAATCTGATTTGTTAAACATTGATGTTACCTCCTCCATGCTACATCTATATATTTGTTTTGATTGTACGTCGCCCCGAGTCCCTTTGCGGAGAGGGGGCGACTGATAAATCAAATAAATAAATCAAATAAATAAATAAATAAATAAAGTATTCTATTCCATTCTGTTCTGTTCCGTTCCATTCCATTCTATTCTAATTTAGTTTCTGGTTGGATTTTAGGAATGTTTCACCCTATTATTATTTTGATTTTCTCATCTTCTGTACAAACAGCAACAACAAAAGACAACTGTCTAGTCTTAGATCTTACTATCCTAATATGTTAACATCTTTCCATTCCAGTGCCTGTGGATTATCTAGACAATTTCCAATAATAATTTACATGTTTGTGTAGTTACGCTTCCTATCCAGGGATATTGCTTCAAAAAGAAATTTCTGTTAAAATTTCACTTCTTCTATTCACTCAACCATGCATCACTGTTACTAGGCACACACAAACACACATATTTATTCATAGGTACTTATTTGTGCAGCTTCCTCTTCTGCAGATAGTTTGTTTGAAGAGAATCAAAATCCCGAGATCAAAATCTTACTTGCTTCTCCAGCCTATTCTCAAATTATGCATTCTGGCTGAAAGTGAAAATGGAATCGGCTGGAAACATGTTTTTTCATGAGATTCTTTGTGAGTTCTTCCCAGATCTAAACTGTAAATATGGTGAGATTATCTTTACAGGCAGTGCCATAATAGATAAAGTCCTAGGTGCTTCATATCCTGTCACATTGTAAGATGCGGGTTGTGTAGGTGTATCAGCAAAATTTAGTTCTTTGCTTGAGATTGCTCATTGATGTCACCTTTAAAAGGAATATCCATCAGCTTCTTCATGGCCATGAATATGGGTAGCCTTATTAGCAGTATCATAACAACAAGATTGTTAGAATTATGTCTGATTCTTCTTTATTTCTATTCAGCGGCTCAGCGGTTAAAAATACTGAGTTTGTCGGCTGGAAAGCTGGCAGCCAGGGTTCAAGACCCAAGCTCTGAGCAATGGGGGTGAGCTCCCATTCCTTGCCTCAGTTCCTGCCAACCTAGCAGTTCGAAAGCATGCAAACGCAAGTAGATAAATAGGTACCACTTTGGTGGGAAGGTAACAGTGTTTCATACACCTTTGACATATAGCCGTGCTGGCTATATGATCATGGAAATTGTCTTTGGACAATGCTGGCTCCCTCCGCCAAAAAACGGAGATGAACACCGTGCCCTAAAGTTAGACATAACTGACAGGGATACCTTTTTGCAGTCATTCTGCAAGGGACTCTATGGTTACTTGATCCAAAGTCCAGTTGACAACTGGATGGCAGCAAAGGCATACAAGAAATCCTAACATTTTGCTGTCATCCAGTGGCTGTCCTTATATGTTCAGCCAAGATTGATTGGCATGATTATTTTATGTTTTCAGGATGTTATGAAGGATTTTAAAGTCTACAGTAGTTTGGGACTGTGTCATGTAAAATATCAGTGTACAGGTAGTCCTCAACTTATGACCAATCCCTTTAGAGACTGAAGGTACAACAGACTTCTTCCTTACCACACAATTTCAAAATTATGAAGGCCACCCTTCCATTCCCCTGGGGTTACATGATCACATCTAGGGCTCTTGATAATTGGCTCACTTTTACCGCCATTTGCAATGTCCCATGGTCACGTGACCATGGGTTTTTTTAAAAACCTTTTTTGCTGATTTCCAGCATTTACTTCTGGTTTATGGCAAAAAAATTTCCCTTTGGATAATTTTTTGTTCCTTAATGACCTCAGTGCTCATGTAATTTACTGCCTCAAAATTGCCAAGAAATCAAGTCTGGTTGTAGGATGCCTCAACTTATGACAACCATGACTTACTAGCAAAGTTTTGCGCTCCATTATGGTCATAAATTGAGGACTACCTGTAATATTGAGTCTCGTACGCCACATATAGGTAACCTTAAGAAAAACTAGAACAGAAACATGCAATAAGAGAAATCTTTATGGTTTGGGTAGGCCACACCAGTGTTGGGATTATTTATTTATTTATTTATTTATTTGAACTTGTTAGTCGCCCCCTCTCCCCACAGGGACTCGGGGCGACGTACAAAAGCGACAATCAAAACAGTATCATATAGAGGAGGTAAAAATAAATAAATAAATTACAGTGCTTAGAAAAAGTTAAAACCCCAATAACATTAAAATTTAAACACTAAAATTGATAGTTAAAAAATGACCAAGGGGTGGAGAAGCTGTAGAGTTATGCCAGGCCGGCTAGTCGAAACAGGTAGGTCTTCAGTTTCATACGGAAGGAGCGGAGGTCGGTTGTTGTCCTAATGTCTGGGGGGAGGTCATTCCAAACATTAGGACAACAACCGACCTCCGCTCCTTCCGTATGATTCAGCCTGTTCACACCACTTCAGGAGAACTAGTTGTTAACCTTCTGAGCAGTTTGGTGAACTGATTGTTGGAATTGTTAGGGCAGAGAACCAGTTGTTAAATTATTTGAATCCCACCACTGGGCCACACCATAGCTAAACTGTAAAAAAAGAACTTGGAGCTTGTTTGAAAAAGGGCCAGAAGGGATTCCAAGTCATCAACTTGGCAGTGGAGGGTTGGATAGCAATGGAAAGGGAACAGGAAGTTTTGTTTTACTTTTTCTGATTCAGGCTGGAAAAAAAGGTACCAGTGTCATAGCATCCTCTACTGATGAAGAAAAAAATTGCAGCTTTGTAAAGGAAGAATTTTACTATTGCCCCATTTAGTAATCGAAAATAAAATAAAATAAAATATATAAGAAATATAAATTATTATAATTTTATATTATGTAAAATATATGTTATACAATTGTGATTGTAATTGTACTGATATATAATTATATTGTTAATAGTATTGTGGTGAATAGTATAACACATATGTGGATTTTGATGGTTTAAAACCCAGATCTCAAACTGTTTGGTGGAAATGGAAAGTAATATAAATAAAATATGAAAATATATATATATATATATATATATAAAATAAGGAAAGATGAAAATGAGATCCAACTTGTTTTAGGCCAGCTAACAAATGATATTGCACCCCTGGTATATGAAGACAAAATCACTTTAAGAAAAGGATTTGATCACTATAAAATATTTGTGAAAAGAATGGCAGAATAGATTTTGTCTTCTTCTGGAATTTTTATCCACATTTTCTACAAGAGGCTGAGGTCAGAGGTGGTATTTACCGGTTCTCTGAAATACTCAAAATTTCCGCTACCGGTTCTCCAGAACTGGTCAGAACCTGCTGAATACCAGCTCTGAGCCATGTACCACCTATGCACTTGGTTTCTGTTGATTTCTATAGCTAACATTCGAAGCCAGTGCTGACTTTATGCAAGAATGTGCTTTTTTTAAAAAAAAAAAGCCTTTGAGATCTAAAACCTGTCCTTTTCAGTTAATGTTAGCACCATGTTGGGTTTTTCTCTTCCATTTTCAAAGAAAAAAGGGGACAAGAAAATGTTAAGAGAATGGATAACCCACAAGTCTTTTTTTTTTCTGCAGGCAAAGCCCGCTCCTCTCGATTTTACTAAAAGCCAATGGAGTAAATAACTTTGCAGCTCAGCTCTTATGCCATTAGTAAGTGCTGCTGGAATTGGGAGGGTGAGATAATTGGGAGAGAGTGGCTATAAAAAAAGCTTATCGTAGGAAATTAAAATGAATCAGCTATAGAAGTCACAGCTGTTTCTAAATTGCCAGTGGTTTTTTTTTTCCCTTTCTTTCTTTCCAAAAGAACTCCCTGCCTATTATTTTTCTGTTAAACTAATTATTTTGTATTGATTTTTTCTTCTGAGAGAAAAATTGCGAGCATGACCTAGAGTCCTGTAGGCTCCGCTTTGCTCTCCTGTAACTTTGAGAAGATGAAACTGCCATGATATTCTGAGTATGGGCAAAGCCCAGAAGAGAAGAGAAGGAATTTCTAAAGTCCACATAATGTTTGATCTGAATCTATGACTATCCTCTTGATAGTGATAAAATTCAATTCTACATTAAGAAGAATGGTGTGTGTTTTTAATCCTATTAGAGGCTGCTGCTTTCTCTCCACCTAGCAGGAGTAACTCTATCCATCGATGTGCCTTTGTGCTGGGAGAATTGTTTTTTACTGGCACGCAGTAAATAAGATTTTTGGGGCCCTATGAGAAAAAAGAGAGTTGGTTGTCCATTTCCCTTCAGAGTTTGTGATCCAAAGTAGAAATCGTTCTATCTAGCACTCTGGAAATGATGAGTTGCTATTATCTTAATCCTGGATCAAGGATCTTCATGCATGTTTGTGCCATTCCAGAATATCTGTTTATAGGGCTGTATACAGGTAGTCCTTGGTTTCTATACCCTACAATGGATGTCTTTGTATTTGCGCAACAGCAGAGGTAGAAGAACTGGCTCATATCCTATTTGATTGTTGCTTGTATAAGGGTGAGAGACAGGTACCTTGGTCTATACACCAAAGGAACGACCCATTGGAACCCTCATATCAAAACAACTTATGTTGTATGCAGCTAGAGTCTGAAAATAACATTTAGCACAGTACTTAAGCAAGACGGTTTGGTTGAGATCTGCATATATGGGACTGATTGGGGTAGATTGTAGGGGTGACACCGAAATATAATTTTATCATTTTTATCTAAATCTTAAATTATTGTATTTTATTCTTACTTCATTTTAGACTGTATTTTATTCCAATTTCATTTTAAATTATATTTTATTCCAATTTCATTTTAAATTATATTTTATTCCAATTTCATTTTAAATTGCTTTTATCAAACTTGAGTAATAATTTGTTTCTGGAACTCTGCACTTTGATGTGGCCCAAGGGTGAATCAATAAAATGAATGAATGAATAAATAAATGAATGGTAGTCCTTGGCTTATAACCACTCATTCAAAGTTACAATGGCACTGAAAAAAGTGATATACAACTGGTCCTTGTATTTATCATTGTCACAATATCCCCACATAATCAAAATTTTAGGGCACTTGGCAACCAGCATGTACTGTATGTACAATGGTTGCAGCATTCTGGGGTCATGTCCTGGCCTTTGGTGACCTTCCCAGCTGGCTTCTGACAAGCAAAGTCAATGGGCAAAGCTGGATTTGCTTAACAACTGTGTGATTCACTTAACAACTGCAGTACTGACTTAACCACCATGGTATATTAGGTCATAAAATGGGGTGTGACTCTAACTTACTAACCACCTTGCTTAAATATGGAAATTTTGCCCCCAATTGTGATCGTAAGCTGAGGACTATCTATGTAGAAAAAGATGACAAAATAATGTTTTTTTAGTCTTTTTTATGGTTCTCGCACTAAAGCGTCTCTTATTTTGCAAAGCTGGAAAAAGTTGACCTCTCCTTGGAATGGGAGTTGCATGCGAGTGCTCCTTGCTCTGAATTATTCACAAAACAGAGCAAAGTTTTGGACAAAAGTCTTGGGGAGGTCCATCTTCAAGTCTACCTCCCATCGCACAAGCTTACGACAGAATAAAATTGGAGAAGGGACCAGATTGCTGTATATTCCTCCTTCAGCTCCTGGGAGATGTAGATCTAAATTAACGCCATAATCATAAACATATTCAGTGGCTCAGTTTGTCACCTCCTGAGTTCGGTGTACAGCTACGCCAGTGCCAGTTTTGTACATCAAACAGCCTGGATCCCTGCCCACTTGAGCATATGGCCAGTGTTATTTCACACTTGTCCCTGTCCACTACAGACAAGGACAAGGAGAGGATCACCATCAATGCCAAGTCTTCCTTGATGATTCAAATAGCACATGAAGCAGCTGCTACAGTACTTTCTGTGCTGTCCTTCCTGGAGGATAAAATAGCTCTGTGGGGTATCTTGACTCTCTAAAACAGGGGTGTCAAACTCAAGGCCCGTGGGCCAGATCCAGCCTGCAGGGTGCTTACAGCTGGCCTGCGAGGCTACCCTGGAAATACTGAAGGACTGGCCCATAGTGCCTCTGCCACCAACAATGGAGTTCAGGAGGACCAGACTCCGTTTTGACTGGCAGAGGGATGCAGGAAGCCATCCCAGCCAAAAACAGAGCTTGCAAGGGCCGCGTGGGGCCCTCCTGAGCTCTGTTTTCACTGGCAGAGGGTTGCAGGAGGCTGCCCAGCCAAAAACAGAGCTCAGGAGCCTGTTTTTGCTGACAAAGTGCTTGGGGCACCACAGCCCCCCTCCCCCCTGACACAAGTGATGCCAAGCTGGCCATATCCATCCAGCCCAGAGGTGGTATTTAGCAGGTTCTGACCAGTTCTGGAGAACCGGTAGCGGAAATTCTGAGTAGTTCGGAGAACCGGTAAATACCACCTCTGACTGACCCCGCCCCCATCTATTCTCTGCCTCCCGAGTCCCCAGATGATTGAGACACAGGGGAGGAAATGGGGATTTTACAGTAACCTTCCCCTGGAATGGAGAAGGAATGGAGATTTTATAGCATCCTTCCCCTGCCACACCCACCAAGCTATGCCCACAGAACGGGTAGTATTTTTTTTAAATTCCACCACTAACCCAGCCCCCCCGAAGTCAAACACAACCCTGATGCAGCCCTCAATGAATTTGATTTTGATGACACCCCTGCCCTAAAACATCTTTAGCCCCCGCCTTTAGAAACAATTGTTCTTCTTCGCTGTGGGAGCTGTTTTGCCTACATGGAAATCAAACACTGCTTCCATCTTCAGGAGATGCTGAATGAGGCTTCCAAATCCCGAGCTAACTTTATCTCGAGAAGCCATTTTTGATTTTTCAAGAGAAGCCCTTGAGGGCCAGAACAACCTCAAGTGCAGGCAAGGTAAAGGAGACCTCCGAGACCAAGGCAACATTAATCCTTTTATCAGCAATTTCTCTTTGGTCAGTCGTGACTCCTTATTACTAAACTCCTTTGCCAATGACTTGCCATCAAAGACATGCTGACTGCAAATGCCTGTCAAGTCAACGCAAAGCCTGCAGCAGGGACCAATAACTCTTTTGCAGGAGTACTTTGTCTTTGTTAAGAGGAAAGACTACATGTAACCAATCACTTAAAAGCCAACATTTTACATGTTTGAGTGGAGAAGCCTTGTCAAAGGCCTCCTTGAGCCTGGCTGGGAAGTGAAAGCCGGAGCATTTAAAGAGAACAGCATAGCAGCAAAACGGGTTAGGAAGGAGGCACAAGATGGATGGAAACACAAAGGGACAGATGGGCTGGAGGACAATTAGTTGAGATGTTAAAACGGCAAACCAGCTCTACCTGGCTCACAAATCTGAGATGCAAAGGGCAGGAGAGAGCAAGGAGGGTAAGCATGCAGATGCTTAAATAGAAGCAAACACCCTTTGACTATGATGTTAAGGAATAGGAACATTTCCAGGATGTGTTACAGGCCCAGGGTACCTGCGAGACCACCTCCTGCCACCAGTAGCCTCCCACCGTCCAGTGCAATCCCACAGAGTTGGCCTCCTCAGGGTGCCGTTGGCCAAACAGTGTCGGGTAGCGACCCCCAGGGAGAGAGCCTTCTCTGTGGGAGCGCCTTCCCTCTGGAATGAGCTGCCCCCGGAGCTTCGCATAATCCCTGACCTCCGTCCTTCCGACGTGCCCTAAAAAGTTGGCTTTTCCAGCAAGCCGGCCTGGCCTGTTAATTTTATCTATTTTTTTTAAATGTTAGTGTTATATTAATTGGGTTTGGGTTTTGGATTGCTTCTAATTTCCTTTTAACTTTTGTAATATGTGCTTTTTAATGCTGTACACCGCCCTGAGTCCTTTGGGAGAAGGGCGGCATATAAATCCAATAAAACAAAACAAACAAACAAACAAACAAAACAAACAGCTATCAAAAAATAAATGCACCAAACATCAGTCATGTCATCATCATCAGGAGCCGTGATGGCGCAGTGGTTAGAGTGCGGTACTGCAAGCTACTTCTGCTGACTGCCGGCTGCCTGCAATTTAGCAGTTCGAATCTCACCAGGCTCAAGGTTGACTCAACCTTCCATCCTTCCGAGATGGGTAAAATGAGCACACAGATTGTTGGGGGCAATAGGCTGACTCTGTAAACCACTTAGAAAGGTCTGTAAAAGCACTGTGAAGTGGTCTATAAGTCTAAGTGATATTGCTATCATCATCATCATCATGTATTCATGTGATGACATCACCAAACATGGTGAAAACTTTGTTTTATTATTATATGTCACCCATAGTCATATGGAGTTGGGCAGCCTTACTATTTAGACAAATAGATAGATATTCAGTGTTATAAAAGGTAACAATATTTATTTATTTATTTATTTATTTATTATTCACACTTATAGACTGCCCCCTCTCCCGGAGAGGACTCGGGGCGGTGTACAGTCACTAAAATACGTTGTAAAATACATACATAAACAATTAAATTAATACTGGTGAAGGAGGTTGTGAGACTGTAATAGAATAATAAATATAATATGTTAAAAACCTATAAAACCCCAAACCCAATTAAAATAAATAAATCCCGGGAGGTAAAACTAAGAAAGTGCCAGGCCAGCTGATTGAAATAGGTGAGTCTTTAACTTTTGCCGGAAGGAACGGAGGTCGGTGGTAGTTCGAATGTCTGGGGGGAGGTCATTCCAGAGGGTTGGGCCCATCACAGAGAAGGATCTACTCCTAGGTGTCGCCCGCTGGCATTGCCTAGCAGACGGCACCAGGAGGAGCCCCTCCCTGTGTGAGCGGATAGGTCGCAGGGACGTGTGTGGTAGGATGCGATCCTGCAGATAACTAGGTCCTCTGCCATGGAGCGCTTTAAAGATGGTGATCAATACCTTGAAACGCACCCGAAAGGCTACAGGTAGCCAGTGCAGCTCGCGCAGGAGAGGTGTTACGTGGGAGTAACGGGTACTTCCCATAATAACCCGCGCGGCTGCGTTCTGAACTAGCTGCAGTCTCCGGATGCGTCCCAAGGGAAGCCCCATGTAGAGGGCATTGCAGTAGTCCAGGCGAGACGTCACCAGCGCATGAGTGACCGTGCGCAGGGCACTCCGGTCCAGTAGGGGGCGCAATTGGCGCACCAGGCGAACCTGGTGGAATGCCCCCCTTGCCACGGCTGCCACATGGTCCTCCATTGACAGCCGGGCATCAAGGAGGACACCCAAATTGCGCGCCCGCTCCACAGGGGACAACTGTTCGCCCCCTATGGCCAGCGATGGAGTCAGCTGGCTGAACCGAGGTGCCGGCAACCACAGCCACTCGGTCTTGGAGGGGTTGAGTTTGAGTCTGTTGTCCCCCATCCAGACCCCGACGGCCTCCAAACACCGGGACATCACTTCGACAGCCTCGTTGGGGTGGTTTGGGGTTGAAATATACAGCTGAGTATCATCAGCGTAGAGATGGTATTCAACCCCAAAACCACGGATGATCTCACCCAGCGGCTTCACATATGCGTTGAACAGGAGAGGTGAGAGGACCGACCCCTGTGGCACCCCACAAGTGAGTGGCCTCAGGGACGACCTCTGTCCCCCTGTCAACACACATTGCTTCCGGTCGGAGAGGTAGGAGCCGAACCACCGCAAAACGGTGCCTCCGACTCCCATCCCCTCCAACCGGCGCAATAGGATACCATGGTCGATGGTATCAAAAGCCGCCGAGAGGTCTAATAGGACCAGGATAGAGGAGCAACCCCTATCTCTGGCCCTCCAGAGATCATCGACCAACGCGACCAAGGCTGTCTCGGTGCTGTGCCCGGGTCGGAAGCCGGACTGGCGTGGGTCTAGATAATCGGATTCGTCTAGGTGTCGCGGGAGCTGCTGCGCCACCACATTCTCAACAACCTTCGCCACGAAGGGGAGGTTGGAGACTGGACGATAGTTAGCTAGCTCCATTGGGTCGAGCGAAGGCCTCTTGAGCAAGGGTCTCACCACCGCCTCTTTCAAGGCGGTTGGTAAGTATCCCTCACCCAGTGATGCGCTCACCAGGCCCAGGAGCCAGCCTCGTGTCACCTCCCAGGCTGCCAGTACCAGCCAGGAGGGGCACGGGTCCGTTAAACAAGTGGTGGGTCGCAGCCGTCCACGCAACCTGTCCAAATCCTCGGGGGCAACAGAGTCAAACTCCTCCCAGAGTGGTCTCTCAAGACTCGCTGTTGGCGGCTCGTCTGGTCCACTGACGGAGGTCCACCCGCTCCGGATCTGATATACAGGTAGTCCTTGAATTAATGACCATAATGGAGCCCGCTCATCACAGTTGTAACTCACGATAATCATAAATCAGGTCATCCATGTGACCAACTCATTTTACAACCTTTTTTCTGGCAGTCATTAAGCAAATGCAGCAATTGTAAAGCAACCAACTCAATCGTAAAGTAACACTCTTCTGTCATTCTATGACTGGCATGAAAATTTGAAATGCGCCAAAGTGGTACCTATTTAACTACTCACATGTGCATGCTTTTGAACTGCTATGTTGGCAGGAGCTGGGGCAAATATTGGGAGCTCACCCTATGATGTGGTCCTTGGGTCTCGAACCCAGGCTATCGGCTTTCCAGCTGTCTTAATTGCTGAACCATGGCATCCTCCACCTGTATAAATATAATAAAATAAACCACTAGCATAGTAATGAAAGCCATATGAACAATCTATCCAGCAACTCTATCAGTATATTCTTCAATTTCTACTTATGGATGTTGAAGTGCATCTCTTACATAAAGGATGAAACTCCTGTTCAGAGACGTAATGTTTAGAGGCTAAGAGTAAAAAAAAAAAAAAAACCAGGCTGGGTGTTGCCTACAAAGCTTCAATTTTTGCCTGATGGTCACTGATGGAAGTTGGGTGCTGGTTTGTATGTTCTTAGTAGAACTCAAGAGAATGTTAAACTAGAAGAGAGCCTAAATTTTGGGCTGTTTGAATGCACCAAGCAATAACCTTAATAATTTCCAGTCCTTTGCAGACCAGAGCTGTAGTTTAGGAACAAGAGGGGGAGAAGGGATAGAAAAGGGAAAAAAGAGAGAGAAGGTAATTACCAAGCTAGTCTGTTAATGTTTATTTTAATCATACTGACTATTCCAGCTTGGCAGACACAACCATTAAGTGGCAGAGGCAGGAGCAAGCCATCACAGCAAAATGGTGATGATGCTGGGAATTAGGCTCAGGAGTGCAACTGGACTTGTCAGTTTATATAGACATAAAGCTTTATTGTTTTGCACAGACACAACTGGCTTTGAAAGCATCTAATTTCCTCCCGATATTGTAAAAATCTACCAGCTTTTTCCCAATCTTGGCAACTTGAACATATGTGGACTTCAATTCACAGAATTTCCCAGCCAGAGGAGTCTGGGAATTATTAAGGTCCACACATCTTAAAGTTTCCAAAGCTGAGAAACACTGGACTAGTCAATCCTGTTGTTGAATATCTCATGTTTATCAAGTTTATGAAAAAGCTTTAAACTTCAAGCATGTCTTGACCATGTTTGGATGTGAAGCCCTCTAGGGCAAATCTTTCAGACATACCGCTTTGCCGAGATGCTGAATTTTTTGGATTCATTGGGACCTCTATGTATATTCTTGACAATTCATGATACTGAGCTCCAGCCAAGTTTTCCCTACTGAGAAGTGCATTATTTGAACCTGATGGGAGGTGACAGGTGGGCATTAATCAAGCAGTGGGTAGGTCAAAACTGAAAATGGTTGGGACTTTCCTTCTCTCTGAATGCTCCCCCCCCTTTTTTTTAACCAGGTGGTCCCTTTGTTCTCATACAAGTGCTTTCTAAATCTGCCCTTACCATCCCAGAGACAAGTTTTCCCCAGAAGTCCCAACTGTTTGCCAAGCGCTTTACAACGTACTGCAGATAATCCAGCCTTGCACTGCAAGAAGATACTGTTTGAGTTTTGTGGGTCTTTCTAGCCTCATTTGAAGAATGCATGAGGTAACATCATTAACCCTACCAGATTAGCCATGACCACCTGCTATCTGGATCTCCTCCACCACCAATACTATCACCACTACCAACATCTCCAACACCACCTTCTCCCCCACTTCCTCTACCTCCACTACTACCTCTTCTTCCTCCTTTCTATAGATAGCATTCACAAAATCTTCACATTAAGTCAGAATGGAATTGAAAGCAGAGGTGAAATTCAGCAGGTTCTGACAGGTTCTGGAGAACTGGTAGCGGAAAATTTGAGTAGTTCAGAGAACTGGCAAATACCACCTCTGGCTGGCCCCAGAGTGGGGGAAAGAATGGAGATTTTGCAATATCCTTCTCCAGGAGTGGGGAGGGAATGGGGATTTTGCAGTATCCTTCCCCTGCCTCGCCCACCAAGCCATGCCCACAGAACGTCAAAAAAATGAATTTCACCACTGGTTGAAAGGGACATTGGAGGTCTTCTAATCCAACCCCCTGCTCCAGCAGGGGACCCTATACCATTTCAGACAAGTGGCTGTCCAATCTCTTCTTAAAAACCTCCAGGGAAGAAGCACCCACAACTTCGGGAGGAAAGCCAGTCCACCAGTTAATTATCCTCACTGTTAGGATTTCTCTTTAATTCCAGGTTCTCCCCTTGACTAGTTTCCACCCATTGTTTCTTGCCCTGCCCTCCCATGCATTGGAAAATAAATTGACCCCCTCTTTTTTGTGGCAGCTGCTCAAATATTGGAATAATGCTATGATGTCTCCCCTAGTCCTTCTTTTCTCTAGATTAGCCAAACCCAAATCCTGCAACTGTTCTTCATATGTTTTTGTCTCCAGGTCTTTAATCATCTTAGTTGTTCTTCTGTGCACTTTTTTCCAAGATCTTGATCTTTTTTATAATGTGGTGACCAAAACTTGATGCAGTATTCCAGGTGTGGCCTTACTAAGACTTTATAAAGTGATACTAATACTATCAGAGTTTGTTGCAGAAAAATCAAATCCAGAAAGCACACATAGGTAACTGATTCAACTGGCTTCATCTTCTTTATATACATAATAACAGATGAATGACTGTACAATACCAATAGTAGATTCTTTCAACATGGTAGAAGTTACAAGCAGAACACAAGCAGGAGAGAACAGTTGCATCTCAGAGTTCAGAGCAGACAGAGTAGTTTCAGTTTCAATTCTCAGCACAGACTCAGATCTGTTTAACCTCCCATTGGCTGACTTAGTTGCTGTGCCTATTCATTGGCTGACCTTGTTATCATGTCTCTCCCAGTAATGAATATTCTAACAAATACTTCATGTGATTTTGATTCTGTGGCTCTGTGAAATGAATCCCATAAATATGATGAATAGGGTAATCCACATATGCACACACTGAGTCAAGACGAGCTCAAAGTGAGGGCTTTTGAGAAGGAAGGTCATCTTCCTTCTATTCTTTTTTAGTGATACCGATTTCACAGTGGAAGGTGGTACCAAGAATTTCTGGCTCTTTTTTGAGCAAAGGTCAGCCTTTTCCTCCACAAAGGAGTTTGATAAAGGGAAGACAGGAAACATGACATTTTCCAGATTGCATATGTCAAAAAGATTTTCCCTTTTTCAAGCTGGGGTATCGTAAACAAGACGCAAGTCATGCTGCTGATGGAAAGGAAGTGATCTGTTTATTCTCAGAAGAAAAGAAGTTCGCTTTTTGGGGTACCTACCAGGAATGGGATGGTTTGAACATTCCTTTGTGGAGAGGATAATTTGGGGGGGGGGGGGTGGGGGGGTTGTGATTCCATGCCTGGCAATATAGTTTGTCAGCCCTGCTGTTTATGGATCATTAAGAGCAGGGGGTCTCCAAACTTGGCAACTTTTAAGACTTGTGGACTTTAACTCCCAGAATTCCTCAGCCAACATGAATGGTTGAGTAATTCTGGGAGTTGACATCACGTGTCTTAAAGTTGCCAGGTTGGGAGAACTCAGGTTTAGATGGAAAGAGGACTTTTGGCTAAGAATTCTTTTATTATAATCAAGGAATTATTTCCGGATATATATGAAGAAAGGGTTTACTTTTAATTGTAGAAGAAGGTGCGAATTATGTGGCCTTGCACAGCATGAGGGGAGGTGCTTGGGGATGGACTTTTAAAGAAACGGAGGAACCTTAGTTGTAGCATAAGCATGAGATAAAGTTGAGTAAGTCATGTTTAGCCCTTGGACCTCAGGTTCCCCATCATCATGATATAAAATATTTTTGCTCAAATAAACAATGCTCTGTGAAAATAGCACTAGTGTTACCATTTTGTTAAATACATTGTACAGTCACTTTACAGTTTTCACTAAAAAGCGTTCACACAGAATTCAACGTTCTGTATATAGAGTTGTCACTTTTAAATAGTCTTTAGCGCTTCTTGCTAAATTTACATTTGAAAGAAGCAAACAAAACTTTTTAGATGTCTACTTTAAAATCATATATAATTCTTGTCAGATATAGCTTCCGCTGAGTTAAATGACAAAATGCAGTCAATGTGACCCAGATGTACATAATAGTGAGAATGTGTGCTTTTGGTGAAATGTTTACCAACTGAAGGAGAAATGGATGGAGAGATATTAAATTGTGCAAATAGAATGTTGTGAGGCATAAGAAATGAAAATAGCTGTAGATAAAAGTGTGCTTCTGCCTGCTTTGTTATACTGAAGTGAGAAATGATCATGTCAGGAGAAATTAATAAATTGATGCATTGGGAATAGAATTGAGAATGAATGAGGAATGAATGAATTAATGCAGATTATTTGCATTTTGATAACTCTTTCATTTTTCTTCTTTTGGCCCTGTAATCCATTGTTTTGGAGTGGGGCTGTGGTGATTGAATGGGGCTGAGCATTTACTGGCTGAATGCCCTTCCTGACACCTATGCAGCGTTGGCAGCAGATATATATATTGGGCATACCAGGGGTTGTAACACAAATACACACACACACACACACACACACACATCTATCACAGGGAATGAACTCTCAACCTTTCCAATAGGAGGTGAGAGTCTTCACCTCTAAGTCACCATGCCACTCTGATAAATCTTTTCAATAACCATATTCAAAACACATCATCCAGGCCTTTGACAAGGGAAAGTGAGACCCCCTTCCTTCCTTCTATCTATCTGTTATTCTTGCCATCTTTAAACTTCTCTCTTTATATTTTATTGATTTTACTTTAATATCTATGATTGTTGTGAGCTACCTATATATATATATTAAAAGGTAAAGTAGTCCCTGCAGATTTTCCTCCACTAGTTGTTGCTGATTATAGGGGGTGGCACTCATTTTTGTTTCAAGGCCATTGAACCAGTGGTGTCCGAAAACATTTCCGCAGTCATGTGGCCAGCATGATGTCATGGAGAACTGTTATATTCCCACCAAAGTTGTACCTTTTTATCTACTTGCATTTGCATGGTTTTGACATGCTAGGTTGAGAGGAGCTGGGGCGGGGACAGGAGCTCACCCTGCCTCATGGTACTTGGGTCTCACACCTGGGCTGCTGACAAGCCCAGCGTCTTAACCACCGAGCCACCACACCAACTTGAATGAGGAATAAGAGCAAATTCAATCTGAATAATTTGGTTTATTGCTACTCTTAATCCAAAGGCATCCTACTACTCCCACCCACCCTGCACAAAAGCTGTTGTTCTTTGCCGCATAAGGTACTATAGTATTTTCCTTTATACTTTCCCACTTTTGTGTTTTTCATGAATTTATTACTGTCTCGTGGTCTTAAGGAAGAAATTCACTTTCCACAGTGCTTGAAAAAGTTGCTCATTAAAGAGAGATAATTAAAGGATAAAGAAATACCATGCCAGCTCTAGGTTTTTCTATCAATCACCTCCTTTGAGATTATTCAGATTCAATAGTCAATAATTGTGTTTGTTAAAAAGAATAATACTTTGTGACTATCTTAATTATAAATGAACATAACAACTGTGCTTAAATATGCTCTCCATGTTACTTTAATCACACTTGGCATATTGCATATGATCCAATCCATATGGAAACAATCCCAAATTAGTTTGTTTCTAGGCATGCGGTGTACATGAAGTGATGTATCTCACATGTTATGGACTATAAGGTCAAAACAATCCATTATTGGGATACTCTTAAAGCACAAAGCTTTAATTAGTCTCCTGTGTATTTACTTTCAAACCCACCCATCCCAATTCTTGCCATATTACTAGATTTGTCTGCAGATGCTGCCTCTGATTTAGGTATATGAGGTGAGGGCAACATTACTCGTTTATGTTGTTTTGCTTTGCTGAAGGACTATGGAAAATCACAGCACCTCTGTCATTGAGCTGTCTTCATTATGTGAAGAATGTACTCAAAGTGACAGTCTTGAGTGATCTCATATTGTTATGATCATTTACCGCAGACCTTATCTAAATCTTGCAATATGTTCTCTGTATACTTCCTTTTCATTGACATAAGATGCTTTACCTAAGATACCAAGAGCATATTTCATCTGGTTGTCTAGCAATCAACCTTTGGAACCCTTCCTCCCTCCCTCCCTCCCTCCCTCCCTCCCTCCCTCCCTCCATTCCACTTGAAGATTTTTGGAAATCAATTCCCAGAATACCATGTGGTTGAAGTCTGGGAGCTGAAGTCCACACATTTTCAAGTAACCAGGTTTAGGAAACAATGGGTCACATTGTCACTCTTTCATTCCTTTCTTTCTCAATTGTTCCCTTTTTTCCCTTCTGCTCTTACCGATACAGATTAGGTAATTTACCTATCTCATTTTCTCTCCATAATAGAAGAGACTACATAGCAGAGGTGGTATTCAGCAGGTTCTGACCAGTTCTGGAGAACCGGTAGCGGAAATTTTGAGTGGTTTGGAGAAATGGCCCCATCTGATTACCACCTCTGACTGGCCCCGTCCCCATCTATTCTCTGCCTCCTGAGTCCCAGCTGATTGGGAGGGAATGCGGATTTTGCAGTTACCTTCCCCTGGAGTGGGGAGGGAATGAAGATTTTACAGTATCCTTCCCCTGCTACGCTCACCAAGCCATGCCCACAGAACCGGTAGTAAAACATTTTGAATCCTACCACTGCTATATAGCCCTTAGCCCCTAGCCCTTAGACTTCTATACCACTTCATAGTGCTTTTACAGTCCACTCTAAGCAGTTTATAGAGTCAGCCTATTGTCCCCAACAATCTGGGTCCTCATTCTACTGACCTCAGAAGGATGGAAGGCTGAGTCAATTGTGATCAGCAGAAGTAGACTGCAGTACATCACCCTGTCCACTGTACCACCACAACTCTTATGTTGTTAGGTTTATGTTAGGATTTTAGTTGTACTTACAGATAAACATCAGAGATTTTCCTATTACCATGTTATTTCCTTAAATAAAGCTTATCTTACTGTACTTTTTCCTGCAAGAACCAGTCTTGGAAAATACTTTCCTACAAAAGTTATACTTGTAACTTTAGGAATCCTCTCTCCCACTACTTCCTTTTTCTTATTTACAGCTGGGATCAACAAAGAGTACATATCTGAATTAGGAAAAAAAATACTCACAAAGAAATGCATCATTCCACACCTAACAGTGCTGGGACCGCAGTTATTTATATATTACTTTTCCATACAGTTACTGCTCATGCGATTCAGCATGTCAAAACTGGTTGAATTAGAAATAGTGACTTGTATATACACAACAAAAAGACGCACAAGCATCTCTCCCCTCTCTCAAGTGTTAGAAGAATAATTTAATATGTAGATATAACGGCTCAGTGGCTCAGTGGCTAAGACGCTGAGCTTGTCGATCAGAAAGGTCAGCAGTTCAAATCCCTAGTGCCGAGTAATGGAGTGCGCTCCCGTTACTTGTCCCAGCTTCTGCCAACCTAACAGTTCTAAAGCACGTAAAAATGCAAGTAGAAAAATAGGAACCACCTTTGGTGGGGAGGTAACGGTGTTTCATGTGCCTTCAGCATTTAGTCATGCCAGCCACATGACCATGAAGAGGTCTTCGGACAGGGCTGACTCTTCGGCTTTGAAACGGAGTTGAGCACTGCCCCCTAGAGTCAGAAAGGACTAGGACATACGTGCGAGGGGAACCTTTACCTTTTTTAACATGATAGTGAGCCCAAATGACCTCTATCCTGTACGTTGCTTGTTTTCTTACTGATAGAGACTGGCAGGAACTAATTCACCGAAAGAGTCACCCTTGAAATTTCATCTTCCAACAGGTTTTATTTATTTTTTTCACATAAAATTGAGAGGAGCTGCTTGGCAAGGCAATCAATACAGGTGTCATCAATTGCTGGAGGGCTCTAGGGTAAACCTTGTGATCCAAAAGCAGGTGTTCTACACACTCAACTTCCTGTTTATTATAAACATGAGCTCTCAAAGACAAGGGGAAGCTGGCAGATCTTCTCTGTGATGTGATGTGTAGAGGCAGCAAAGGAAGTGTGAAAGATATTTGCAGGTAGGCTACTTAGATAGGCAGTTTGGTGGAAAACAGTATGAACAAACAAGTGGAGAGATTCTGAAGAGGTGAATCTCCAAATCTCTCCTTGACAGGTGCTACTGTAAAATTATACCCCATATCATTAAGAAAAGTAAGCAACAGCACACTATAATCAATGGTAGGCTGCTGCCGGTTCAGACTGGTTCGGGCGAACTGGTAGTTGTGACCTCCACCTGCCCCGGTGCTATGCTGTCTTTTTAGCCTTGTGTTTTATGCCGCACTCATGTATGCAAGGCGCACACGTGAGCACCTGCACAGTTGTTGCCTCAGTAATTGTGATGGCAAAAGCATAACCTAGGATGGTTTGTTTTGCATTTGATCTTGGCTTGGCTTCTTGAAAAGCTTCATGATGTGCAACTGTAATATGTTGGTTCCTGAATTCCTTTCAGTCAACAATTCCCATTTTGCTCTCTATTTACTGCATTTCCCAGCACGTAACAGGTAAGAGATCCCGAGGAGAAGATGCTCGCGGTAATTTAAAGCTCTCCGGTAACTGAATGTGGCGGCTTTTTTGTGTGTTTGATTTCTCCTTCTGTCTGTAGCGTTTAATAAATCAGCCCTTGTTAACAAACTGCAATCAATGAAGAAGGGACAAGAATGGGAATGAGAAGCAAGGAATTTAGTGAGATATTTTATTAGCATTATCCCCGATCAGCAATCGCCCTTTCTCTTGTTCAACGGTGTGTTATTTGATCATTGTATCCATGCCATGCTATTAATGATCTTTTTTTTTTCTTTCTTCTTCCATGGATCATTTGTTTCTCTACGAAGGCGAGGTGTTGCTAAAGAACTCTATAGATTTCGCATTTTAGTTCCGGCTACACATTACAGCAAATGGCAGTTGATTAGGATTTTCTATAGATCATTACCAATTGTTTTCCACCTTGCAGATGGCATCATTACAAGAAATCTATCACAGCGCAGGAAGCCCATCCAGCTCGTTGTTTAGGTGTGATTTATTACACTCGCCGTGGAAATGTTGTTAGTGAACATTGGAGAAGCAATGGCTATATTGAGAAATTTCAATGTATCCTCATGTTCTTGCTGGTGCTGACAGTCAGCGATCCATCTATTTGACACTTACCTTGTTAACATTTTGATCAGTTGGCAAATTTGTCATTTTTCATGGTAACGAGTTTGCACACAAAAAAATTGCCAATAGATGAGTAATTTAAAAAAGGGGGGGTGGCTCTCTTTGCCCCTCCCCCCAATATAATTGGTAATCTTTTGGGAAAGTGAAATAATTGTTTTACAAAATGTATCAACTAAAAATGCGCCAATAGGAAAGCAGTTCAATTTCTCTTAAAATGGAATAATCTGGTTTCGCCATTGCTGGCGGTTTGATTAGCAGACAAAACCTACACAAAATTTACAAAGAATGGCCAGGCTTTCGTAATAATGTGTATCTACAGTTTTAAGGATCAAGCCTTGGAGGTACAGTGGAAGTGGTTGTAATTGGTAAAGATGAGAATTTGGCCAATCCTTTGTTTACTGAGAGGGACGCTGTGGCTCAGTGGCTAAGATGCTGAACTTGTCGATCGGAAAGATAGGCAGTTCAGTGGTTAGAATCCCTAGTGCCACATAACGGAGTGAGCTCCCGTTACTTGTCCCAGCTTCTGCCAACCTAGCAGTTCGAAAGCACATAAAAATGCAAGTAGAACAAATAGGGACCACCTTTGGTGGGAAGGTAACAGCGTTCCATATGCCTTTGGCGTTTAGTCATGCCGGCCACATGACCACGGAGACGTCTTCGGATAGCGCTCTCTCTTTGGCTTTGAAACAGAGATGAGCACTGCCCCCTAGAGTTAGGAACAACTAGCACAGATGTGCAAGGGGAACCTTTACCTTTATCTTGTTTACTGATTAAGCGTGTGAGAAGTCTTATATCAAAATATATTTTATTCGTTAATATTGTTTCCCTCTTCCCTTAACATATTAACTGAATCCACAATGATTCGAGAATCTGTCTCACGAAGTTAATCAAATTAGCAAACTTCCTCAAACCCCCAAATAAGTTATCCAAATCTAATCTACATATCAAAGGATAAGGTCTGCAAACACAGAGCTAATTAAATTAGGTCTCCCAGAAGAACCTCATGTTCACAAGAATAAACACACACACACACACACACACACACACACACCTCAAGTGTTACACTAGAATCAGCATGTAGACACTTCAAGCTCCCCCTATAAAAATCCTCTCTGTATCCTCTGTATTTCTACGCATCCTTCCCCTAAAAGCAAACTGTTTTGTTTTTAGGAATAAATATTTATTCTTTCTTCACAGCTGTCTGGATCTCATGTTTATTTATTCTTGTGCAACCCCGGCTCGAGATGGAACCACAAATGATTCTTCTGACAAGTGTTACTAAACAGCATCGAGTATTATGCTCCTGCCTCCAATGAGAACATGAGGCATTGCAAATGCTTGTTTTGAGTAATTTGAAAGACTGGATGAGGAATGCCACAAAATCACTGCTATAATACTCTGTTTCCCTGAAAATAAGACCTCCCTGGATAATAAGCCCATTTGGGCTTTTAAGCGTATGCGCTAAAATAAGCCCTCCCCAAAAAGAAGCCCTCCCCAAAAATATAGCAATACAGCAGCAGCCATGAGGTGACCACGCTCACCGCCTCCTGCACCTTAAAAATAATAAGACCTCCCCGAAAATAAGGCCAAGCACTTATTTGGAGGGTAAAAAGAAAATAAGACCCTGTCTTATTTTCTGGGAAGCAGAGTAGCTAGACTATAACAAAGTGAACAAATAAACAAATCCGTGAATCGGAAGTACACCAGAATTGGTGTACTTCAAGATATGGAGAAGATTTTATGATTGGTTAGAGAAAGAAATTTAGAAAAGAAAGTAAGAGAGAGATATAGAAACCCAGATGACACACACTATTAAATGAAAAGGGGGGAAGAGGGGGGAAACAGAAAAGTAAGTTTTAATATATAAATATATGTTCAAAGAATGTGACACAGGTGAAAAACAGCCTGGAAATGATAGCAGAGAAAAGGGAATGGAAAATGACAAATATAAAGTTATAACCGGGCTTGTTGAAATACCACCCCAAAAATGCACCAGATGAGAGAGGAAAAAAAGATAACTACAACAACAGAAGGAAAGGAAGAGATGGAGAGGAGAAGAAAAGAAGAGAGGAAAGGAGAGGGAAAGAAGAAAGAGGAAAGGAGAGGAAGCCTGGGAGAGATAGGAAGAGAAGGAGAGAGGATAGGAAGGGGAAGGAGAAGAAGGAAAGGAGAGGAGGAAGGAAGAAAGTAAAGAAGGTAGGAGAGAGAAAAAGAAGGAAAAGTAGGGTGGTCATAACATAAAACAGGTGTATGGGATGGTAGACAAAGCAATCTGGAATGAATATTTTAACTCTACATGGAAAAATAAATGTGTACAAATGATAAATATAATAAGAACAATAACTATGTGAATGTATACCTGTAAATATATCTAAGAGACTAAAAAAGAAAACACTTTTTACAAAAAAAACAACAACCCACCAAACAAATCTGGTAGAACAGGAAGCCTTGAAGTGTCAGACAAGGAGATACGGCAAGCCCATTCTTTCTCTAGCTCCCTGTACAGGTAGATCTTGACTTATGACCACAATTGAGCCCAACATTTCTGTTGGTAAGTGAGACGTTTATTAAGTGAGTTTTGCCCCATTTTACATTTCTTGCCACAATTGTTAAGTGAATCACTGCAATTGTTAAATTAACCACATGGTTGCTAAGTGGATCTGGATCTCCCCATTGATTTTGCTTGTGAGAGCACAAAAAGTGATCACGTGACCCTGGGACATGGCAACCCGTCATAAATATGAGTCAGTTGCTAAGCTTCCAAACTTTGATCACGTCACCATGGAGATGCTGCAGTGGTTGTAAGTGTGAAAAATGGTCATAAGTCATTTTTCAGGGGTTTTATAACATTGAATGGTCACTAAATGAAATGTTGTAAGTCGAGGACTACCTGTATATACCATTCCACTGGCAACTCAACGGAATAGACGTCCTTTCCAACATCCATCTGAGAGTTGTGCGTGAGCTAAGCTTCAGTTCCCAGCGTTTTTCACATTTTGCTACATAAATTATAAAACGCTGCATGAAAACCGCAGAGGTGGATGTAGGCATTATGATCATTGATCCTGTGGAACATTTCATGGAACCTGGAGCCTCATAAGCTTAACATATATTTATAAATGGTTAATGTAGCTGTGTGTAGAGTCACAGGAAAATGGCTTTCTGCAGTGTTTCCACAGGATAAATAGACATGGGTAAAACATCACGCCACACATGAATCTTAGTACAGCCATGCTTGCTTTACTTCTCTTTTTAATGGACATTTGTAATATGAATGAAGAATTTCTAATGTGAACAAAGGTTCCAAACTGTGTTTAAGAAGGATAGCAATAGCACTTAAGACTTATATACCGCTTCACAGTGTTTTACAACCCTCTCTAAGCGGTTTACAGAGTCAGCCTATTGGCCCCAACAATCTGGACCCTCATTTTACCTACCTCGGAAGGATGGAAGGCTGAGTCAGCCTTGAGCCTGGTGAGATTCGAACTGCTGAACTGCTAGAAATCAGCTCGTCTAGCTACTTCTTTTTGCCCTCCACAGGCCTCAGGAAAACCTCCGGAGCCTGGGGAGGGCAAAAACCCCTCCCACACGGTGTGTGTGTGTGTGCATGCATGTACAGGTAGAAATACAATGTATTTCTTCTCTTTTCCTCTTTGATCTTACTGACTTTGTAGCTGAAGGGTTTGCAATTTGTTTACAGAAACTGATAAAGAGCCAAGGGTATGAATTGTTTTCACAGGTGCTCTTTGAGAACTATTTTGGCAGGGGAGAGAAAGGAAAAAAAAAAAACAGAACCCTTCTCCTTTGAAGAGCATAAAAGAACTTGTGTTTAAGTCAATCTAAAATAAATAAGAAAATAAAAGAGGCCTGGAAGGCTAGAGTGGCAGTGGTTATTAGTTTTTCTTTTTCCTCCTTCTTTTTTGGAAACATGGATCAATGCTCAGATGAGGAAACCTTAACATTCCAAAATATCTTGGCTGGAATTCAAAATCTACTGGAAGGATATGGGAGAATTGAGAAGAAGTTGGAAAAACTAGTGTTCCTCTCAGCAAAAGATGAAGGGGTTGGAGCCCCAAAAATTTAAGGGGAGAATGAAGACATAGAAGATAAAGACAAGACAATAGATGATTTTATTAATGGAGCAAATGTGGGTGAAAATGGAAAGAAGGGAATATGGAAAAGGGAATTCGACGAACTGGAGCTCTACCTTAGATTCCAAGATACAGAAGAAAAAAGAGAAATGATGATGAATTTAAGAAGAGAATTTTTTTCAGAAGCACGATTAACAACCAAAGCCAAGCTAATTTTAATGGCAGATGGAGGGCAACAAGATTACCTGAGAGATCCTTCAAGCAACAAAGTGCGGAGAGAAGTCTATAAAAATCATATAAAGGAGATAAAAAGAAGACTGACACCACAATTGGCAAGAGAGATAAGACTGCTTTGTTACTGGAAAGATACAGGTTGACAATGAAAGTTGATAATAAAAAAATAGTTAATTTTGGTGATCAATAAGTAGGAATTTAGTAATTTTTAGATTGTTTTAGATTGTTATTAAATATTTATTCATTAACAAATAATTAATTATAATAACAATAATGAAATGATAATGGATACAGCTTAATGATATATACATGTACTGGCAAACTAGTAAAAGAAATTTGGATATAAATTGCAAATTGCGATCTGGGGAAAAGACCTATAAATTTTATTAACCAATTTTTATTCAGATCTTGTCATAAAGGTGTATGTTTTTTGGAGTTGACGAGAGGAGGTTGGATATAAATAGTAAATGATTTTTAGCCAACTATAATAACAACAAGGAAATGTCAATGGATATTGTTTAATAATATATATAGGCTCTGGTTTTGGCAAAAGAAACTTGGATACAAACTCTAAACAGCAAGTTGAAAAAAAAGGAAAAAAGGTTTAGAAATTTTATTAATTGACTTTTACTTAGAACATGTCACAAAGGTGTAATGTTATTGGAGGATTTTTGAAATAGCTAATGAACGCCATTATGTGGTTGTGTCTAAGTATGAATTATTTGAGGTAAAAGTACGTTCAAATAATTGTAGTCAAATGAGAATTGTAGTACATTGATAGTAAGATATACAAATATTTTTTATTTAAAGTGTATAATCTAATATGAACCATAAGTAATGACTGTGGAAGAAATGCACGAAAGTTATCTGTAACCAATCAACACGCTTTCTACAAGATGTAATGAGGATGATTCTTTTTTTGTGTTTTTGTTTAATTAAAATTAAAAAAAACTTTAAAAAAAAGCTGAAGAGCCAGTGCTGTCTGAAGATGTCTCCAGGGTAATTTGGCTGGCATGACTGAACTCTGAAGGAGCACGGAAGGCTGGTACCTTCCCACCAAAGTGGTCCCTATTTTTCCACTTGCATTTTTACATGCTTTTGAACTGCTAGGTTGGCAGAAGCTGGGACAAGTAACGGGAGCGCACTCCATTATGAGGCACTAGGGATTCAAACCGCCGAACTGCCAACCTTTCTGATCAACAAGCTCAGTGTCTTAACCACTGAGTGATAATAATACTGCCCAAAGATTTGTACTGCTCTCACCCTTTCACTTTTCTGCAAACTACAAAAGATCTGGTTGTTTTCCCAGACCTTAGATCAGTGGTTCTCAACCTGTGGGTCGGGACCCCTTTGGGGGTCGAACAACACTTTCACAGGGGTCGCCTAAGACCATCAGAAAACACATATTTTCAATGGTCTTAGGAACCTAGACACCAATTTTATGGTTGGGGGTCACCACAACACGAGGAACTGTATTAAAGGGTCACGGCATTGGGAAGGTTGAGAACCACTGCCTTAGATGATAGCTGAGTCCTTTTGTTTTGTTTTTGTTTTGCTGTTTGAACTTATTGGCTCTAACTTCCAGTTCTTTTGTCTTCCAGGTGGCATGTTGCCCTTCACTTAAAGGTTGGCTAACTCTTGTGCAAAACATTTTGGTGTCTTCAGCATCAAACAAAGAGTAGCATTCAATGACCTCTGATGTCATTTCCAATGCTATGAGTTTGTGATATGCTCAGAATATAGTAGGTTCTAGTTATATGGTGGCTCAGTGGGTAAGACACTGAGCTTGTTGATCAGGAAGGTCAGCAGTTCGGCAGTTCGAATCCCTAGTGCCATGTAAGTGAGTGAGCTCCTGTTACTTGTCCCCGCTTCTGCCAACCTAGCAGTTCAAAAGCATGTAAAAATGCAAGTAGAAAAATAGGAACTACCTTTGGTGTGAAGTTAATAGCATTCCATGTGCCTTCAGTGCAGTGGTGGGTTCTGGGTGATATGGCCCGGTATGGGCGTAACATTGGTAGCTGGGTGCAGCAGCCACCATACCGGAATGGTGGCTCATTTGGCTCACCCATCTGCCCTTGTTCCTTACCGCTTTTTGATGCAAACGGACCAATTGTGCATGCCCGCACAGTGTACGACATCTGTGCGACCTCCGTTGATCAGCTGGGTGTCGCTGGGCAGAGGTGAATGCATGCGTGTGCAGCGCGTGTGCCTGCTGAGGATGCCCGGCCCCATCGCAGCTTACAGGTTGCGACAGGATCCGGAACCCACTACTGCTTTGGCGTTTAGTCATGCAGGCCACATGATCATGGAGATGTCTTCAGACAGTGCTGGCTCTTGGGCTTTGAAATGGAGATGAGCACTTTCCACTAGAGTTGGGAACAAGTAGCAACACTTGTGTGAGGGGAACCTTTGCCTTTACCTTTAGTTATCTACATTTTATCCTTTTCTTTTAAAATCTGCATGTTTTTGTCATACTCCATAGTAATTTTGGCAAATATTCAGTCTCACAACTTTAGCAGGGGCAGGGAAAGGGTGTAATTTGGACTGGAGGGGAATAGAAGCTGTCCTATATGAGCTTATGTCCTTCTTTAAGAAAGATAAGGCAATTCCTATCTTGCGAACATTGTTGAAAGGGGAACAATCCCTGGGAAGTCATTGAATAGACAACTAATAGATACTTTTGGTGGTTGACTTTCAAGATCAACCCAGGATGTAGATAATTTCAGGTCTTGGTGGTATTTCAAAGATAAAAGTTTCCTAACTTTCACTCTGAAACTCTGGACAATGGCTTCTTACAAAACAATACCAGACTCCTTCACCTTCTGTTACTGCTGGAATTTCTGCTATTATCTCTGAGGAAGAGAAGATAGTTTCTCTTTTGGAACAGAGGGGGAGCAAAAAAAAAATCTTCACAATTCAATATCTTGGTCAGATCTCACAGAGAAATGAAAAAATAATGAAAGGTTGTTACTCTAGTAACAAAAGTTTTAGACAAGAGGAAGCAAGTTGCTATTATTGTTATGATGATATGATAATGATGATGATGATTATGATAATCCTTCATCAGAATAACTGGGTTTATCCCAGGGGTATACATTGTCTTCCTTGTGCTTTCTTGGTTAGATGAAATTCTGAGATTTCAATGCTTTGAAAGGCATGCAAACACCATGATTAGTATAACAACAGATTTCTTTTTCCATAAACTTTACAAGGCCCAATATTTTGTAATTTTTTTCCAATTGTTTTTCCTCAATCCTAGCATCATCCCAATAGCAACAACAAGGAGCCAGGTTTTCTTCTTTTCAATGACTGTTTGTATCAGGCATCTTATGAACAAGACACCTGACTCTTTGGATCTTAAAGTCCAATAAGATATTTACCTGTTCATTTTTCAAAACCTCCTCGATTTGATGGCCGCAGAAATTTTCACTACTTTCAAACCTGAACCTCTAGCAGTTTCCAATGAAGCTGCTTGTAATCCGTTTGTGAAATTTTGTTGTATCTGCTGATCAAATATTCAACTGTTTGACATCCTTGTTACTACAAAGGCAGCCTTTGTTGTCGTTTGTTAGCTGTTGTATATTCACATTCATGCAATTAGTTGGCCAAACTTATTCTTGAGCCATTAAAATAAACCTTTCAGTTTCTTTCTTTAACATCCCTAATCTTAACCAACTCTGTGGTTTTTTAAATTAGGTTTTCCATCTATATTCTTCAAGAAATCACCATGCTTTGGCTTGTTCTTCCAATTAAAAAACCAGCTTTCAGTTGTTTCTTTTCCATAATTCTAAATTTGCTAAGTCTGGAGTGTTTGCTTATTATTTGGATCTGAATCTCAGTCAAAGTACATGGTGGCTCAGTGGCTAAGACGCTGAGCTTGTCGATCGGAAAGGTCAGCAGTTTGGCGGTTCGAATCCCTAGCTCCGCATAATGAAGTGAGTTCCCATTACTTGTCCCAGTGTCTGCCAACCTAGCAGTTCGAAAGCATGTAAAAATGCAAGCAGAAAATAGGGACCACTTTTGGTGGGAAGGTAACAGCGTCCCGTGCGCCTTTGGCATTTAGTCATGCCGACCACATGACCTCAGAGACATCTTCGGAGAGCGCTGGCTCTTTGGCTTTGAAACAGAGATGAGCACCGCCCCCTAGAAGCGGTGGGAATGACTAGCACATATAGGCAAGGGGGACCTTTACCTTTAATCTCAGTCTCTTTATTAGTCCCTTTATCATTCATTCCAATTCCATTGACTACACTATTATACTAATTTATAAGACTGGACACCCTTTTTTCTTACCAGATATAACAGAGTAATATAATATTCTCTTCTTCTTTGGGTCCAACTCTTTCTTTTGACCTTTCTGATATTTTGAAAAACAAAGAGCAACCCCAGCTTCTATATTCCAATCTGTGACTTCTGTAGTCACCACACTACTTGCTATCGGCCTAGAAGCGAAACAAAAATAGAAAAAAAAATTAAAAATAAAGGTTATTTCAGATGTATTATGCTTGGCATTTTAGAAAGCCATATTCATATCCCTTCAGCTTCTTGGTTACTATTCTGCCTTTGTTAAGTTGCCATGACAAAAATCTCAGCCTTGGCAATTGCAATATTTTCCTCGCGTATATTTTGCTAGTTGTACAAGTTCACTTGGAGAAGAACCAAAATTCAAAATGCACTTGAAAGAAGGAGCTAGAATTGGGTAATGATCCTATGCGTGTTTTCCTCAACTTATAACCATCCATTTAACAACGGTTCAAAGTTATGATCGTGTTACAAAATGTGACTCATGGCTAGTTCTTATACTTACAACTATTGCAATGGGATCACGTGATCAAAATTCAGCCACTTGGACACCAGTGTGTATTTATAAGAGTTGGAATATCCTAGGGTCACATGAACACCATTATTATTGTTATTGTTATTGCGTGGTTAATCTTTGGTGAGATTCACAGCCTTTGGGGCTGGTTGGTAGCTCAGCAGCTGGAGTCCTAACCAAGGACCTAGGAACTGATAAGGTAAAGTCGAAGGATATAAGCTGTTCCAAGTAGGGCGGTTTTTTGTAGAATCAGAATGTTCAAATCTGATAAATTTAAAATTTCCAAATAGCGAGGTAGTCCTTTAGGTATTGCTCCAAGGGCTCCAATTACAATCGGGACAACAAAAGATTTCTTTTTCCACAGTCACTCAACTTCAATTTGCAAGTCCCGGTACTTTGTGATTTTTTCTGTTTATCTTCAATTCGTGCATCTCCAGGTATTGCAATGTCAATGAACCATACTTTTTTCTTTTCAACTATTGTTATGTCAGGTGTGTTGTGGGCCAAGTGCCTGTCAGTCTGGATTCTGAAGTCCCACAAGATCTTGACTTTCTCATTCTCTAAAACCTTCTCAACCTGATGGTCCCAGTGGTTTTTGCTGTACTCAAATCCAAACTTTTGGCACAATTTCCAGTGAATGATCTTAGCAACGCGGTCATGGCGTTGTAGGTAGTCAGTTTGTGAAATTTTGCTGCACCCACTGATCATGTGGTCGACTGTCTCGTCTTTCTCATTACAGAGGCGACATTTGCTGTTAGTGGTAACATGTTGAATTTTTACCTTCATGTAGTTTGTGGCTACGGCTTGTTCTTGAGCTGCCAAAATAAAGCCGTCTGTTTCTTTTTTCAGTGCTCCTGATCTTAACCAGTTCCAAGTTAGTTTTTGGTCAGCTTTGCCTTCAATGCTTTTCAAGTATTGGCTATGCATAGCTTTGTTTTTCCAATTTTCAGTTCGCTTCTCAATTACTTCTTTCTTATATTCAGCTTTTGAATTAGTTGTCTTTAAAAGGCCTCCTTTATTTACTTCCTTAATCATTGGTTCTTCACTTTTCTGGATGTAATCATTCAAGCTGTGTTTTCTTCTTCCACAGTCTGTTTTACTTGTAGGAGTCCTCGACCACTCTCTGCTCTTGGTAGATACAATCGGTCAACATCACTTTTAGGGTGCAAAGCATGATTCATTGTCATAAGCTTCCTTGTTTTTCTGTCCAAATTGTCCAACTCCAATTGGGTCCAGTCAATTATTCCTGCAGAGTATCAAATCACAGGTATAGCCCAGGTATTTATGGCTTTTATGATGTTTCCTCCATTCAATTTGGACTTTAAAATCTTACGAATTCGTCGAATGTACTTGGCTGAAGTTAATTCCTTGACTTTATTATGCATTAAGTCAGAGGCCTCTAAAATCCCCAAGTACTTGTAGCCTTCTTCTGGTTTTACTGCCTTTATCATTTCTTCATTCTCAAGTTCTATTCCATCATCTTCTATGACCTTGCCTGCTTTGGTTGCCATTGTTGCAGATTTGTCAATTCCAAACTGCATACCTATGTCTTGGCTAAATTCTTTTGTGCTTTCTATTATTATTATTATTATTATTATTATTATTATTATTATTATTATTATTATTATTATTATTATTATTATTATTATTATTATTACTACTACTACTACTACTACTACTACTACTACTACTACTATACGATTGTATCACAGCGGCCAGTTGATTCGCTGGATTTGGCATTGATTACTAGTCGGGCCCCACCCAGGGGCCTAGGACGTCGTAACATATTTTCGTAATATACGTGCAGATCCAAGCAGTGCAGCTTTTTGCATTTGACTGATGGTGATTTTGTCAAGTTTTAACTGTTTTAAATGTAATTCCAGTGCTTTTGGAATAGCACCCAGTGTGCCGATTACCACTGGAATTACAACTGCTGGTTTGTGCCATAATCGTTGGATTTCAATTTTTAAGTCCTGGTATTTCGCGACTTTTTCATGTTCCTTCTCCTCAACTCTGCTATCACCTGGTATTGCGATGTCTATGATTGTAACCTTCTTTTTCTCAACCAGTGTGATGTCTGGTGTATTATGCGCCAGTATTTTATCAGTTTGTATGCGAAAATCCCACAAGATCTTGACCATCTGACCCTCGATGATTTTTTCAGGCTTATGTTCCCACCAGTTTGTTGCTGTTTTAATGTTATAATTTTTGCACAAATTCCAGTGGATCATTTGTGCCACTGAATTGTGCCGCATTTTATAGTCAGTCTGCGCGATTTTTTTACAGCAGCTGAGTATGTGGTCAACAGTTTCATCAGCCTCTTTGCAAAGTCTACATTTGGCATCATCAGAGGATTTTTCGATTTTGGTCTTAATGGCATTTGTGCGGATAGCTTGTTCTTGCGCAGCCAGGATTAGTGACTCTGTTTCTTTCTTTAATGTACCTGCTGTTAACCATAACCAAGTTTTTTCACTGTCCACTTTATCTTTTTTTTTTTCCAGAAATTGGCCATGCAATGCTTTGTTCTGCCAACTCTCCATTCTTAATTTTATCACATCTTTTTTGTATTCTTGTTTCGTCTGTTGGGCCTTCAATAGATTTTTGTTCTTTACTTCGATTAATAGATGTTCTTGACTTTCTTTTAAATAATCAGCCAGTGCATGTTTTTCTTCTTCAACTATTTGCTTCACTTTTAATAATCCTCTGCCACCTGATTATTATTATTATTATTATTATTATTATTATTATTATTATTATTATTATTATTATTATTATTATTATTATTATTATTATGTTAATCTTTGGTGAGATTCACAGCCTTTTAGGCTGGTTGGTAGCTCAACAGCTTGAGTCCTAACCATGGACCTAGGAACTGTTATGGTAATGTCAGAGGATATAAGTTGTTCCAAGTAGGGTGGTTTTTTATAGAGTCAGAATGTTCAAGTCAGGTAAATTTAGAATTTTCAAATAGCAAGGTATTTATTTTTCCAATTCTGTGCAAATGAACACCATTATTAATCACCTGGGTGAAGACAAATACTTTAAAATGGAATCAAAAGTTCAAAAAACCGGGAAACAACCAATAGTGTCCTTGGGGAGGGGAAAGAACTCAGATTAATTAAAGCAGGGTCACCACAAGGCCCACAAGCCCAAATGGGGTAGAACATGCACTGCTTTTGTCAATCCAACAAACAGCTGCAAGATCCTGAGGGTAGAAGTACCAATAGCACTTAGACTTACATAGTGCTTCTTTCAGCATTATTTGCATATTGCCCCCAACAATCTGGGTCCTCATTTTATCAACCTTAGAAAGATGGCAGGCTGAGTCAACATTGAGCCAGTCAGGATTGAACTCTAAGCCGTGGGACAGAATTTGCCTCCAATACACTTTTAACCACTGTGCCACCAGGACTCCTGATGTGAGTTATCACAAAATAGAGAACTTGTTCGAATGGCAAATACTTGACAAATAGGTGGCTTTAAGAGGCCATCCCCATGAGATCTTAGTGATGAGCACTTTATACTTCACTTTTCTTATATGAGCACTCAGGATGGGCTTTAACTATAAATAAAATAAAATTATATATATGTATGTATGTATGAATGTATATGTATATGTATATGTATATGTATATGTATATGTGTTGGGATGTGGTGGCTCAGTGGCTAAGATGCTGAGCTTATCTATCAGAAAGGTCGGCAGTTTGATGGTTCGAATCCCTAGCACCGTGTAACAGAGTGAGCTCTCGTTATTTGTCCCAGCTTCTGCCAAGCTAGCAGTTCGAAAGCATGTAAAAAATGCAAGTAGAAAAATAAAGACCACTTTGGTGGGAAGGTAACAGCATTCCGTGCACCTTTGGTATTTAGTCCTGCCAACCATATGACCATGGAGACGTCTTCGGACAGCGCAGGCTCTTCGGCTTTGAAATGAAGATGAGCACCGCCCCCTAGAGTCGGGAATGACATATGTGCGAGGGGAACTTTTACATACACATGTGCATGTATATGTATATGTAAGGAATGAGCCCTTCTGCAGAGTTGCCAATAAACTATATGGATATGCCCATGTTTACTTTTACTTTACTTTTACTTTTATTTGTGCTTATAGACCGCCCCCTCTCCCAAAAGGGACTCGTTTGCTAACAGGATCCAGGATACACAAGAGGGAGCATTTATCTTTTTTTAAAATTTAGCTTTCAGTGCATTTGGCTTCATCGCAACTAGAAAGCTTAGTTATAAGTGCATTAAAATACATATGGAATTGAATTGCAAGTGAGAGCAGATCTGAATTCACTTGTGCATTCAGATAGGCTACAGTCACATATTTTGGCATAGAACTTGGGAGATAATGAAAGCTGGCACGGCTGATTTGAATAGGATTTCTGTTTGGTGCAAAGCCTGCAGCTTCTCTGTTGCTGATGGTGGGAAGTCACAAGCAAACAGAGGTGTGAATTGCTTTCTAAGCAATGGAACCCTGCCCCTGCCTATGCAGCCCTTGTGGTTCCACTTGAGATGTTAACGGCATTAACTTAATAGGATCACAGAGGGGGAAAAAAGAGTAGACTTCTGGGGTAACACAGTTTGCTTTTTTCTTTTGCCTTCTCTAGGGGCTACGAACTCTATATAATACAAATTGAATCACTGCCCACGTCTCTGAGTGGTTGTCAAGCATCATGCTGCTAAACTGACTCCTTTTGCCAAGAAAAATCCATGCTTCTCTCCACTTCTATTATTCTTCACATAATCCTGTTGTTTTGGTAGCTCTCCATGGTTAAGTTTCCCTTTTCTTTCCTTTCCTTCCCATTTCCTTCCCTTTCTCTTTCTCCTTTCCTTTCCCCCCTCCCTTCTGCCTGCTTCCTCTCCCCTGTTCCCTTTCCTTAATCTTCCTTCATTCCTTCCTCCTTCTCTCTCTTCTCCCCTCTTCCATCTCCCCTTTCCTTCATCTCCTTCCTTCCTTCCTTCCTTCCTTCCTTCCTTCCTTCCTTCCTTCCTTCCTTCCTTCCTTCCATCTTCCCTCCCTCCCTCCCTTTGAATTGACTTGCTCAATGATCCCTTTGTTTGTTTTCTTAATTCTCCACTATATTGTCACAAATCTTCTGTTTTTCCAGAGCTCAAAAACATCAGTACTCTTCCTATCCTGCTTCTTCAAAATGCAACACCCGCTTCCATAGTGTGTCATGCAGAATACTGTTGCTTGCCCAGTTCAGATCTTTGTAGGCATTGACACATCATGGCATCTGAATGAGTTTTCAAAAGACTTGTTGGCTGCTCTACCAAGTTCTGTTCTGAGTCATATTGTTATACTGTTGATGGTTGACCTTAAAAAGGCAGAAGCTACAATAACTACAATTTTAATATCTTCATTATCAATTCTAGGGCAAGTTGTAGTTATACGTCTGGCCTTTTCTATGTTTCATTTTAGTGTCATGTTTTCACTGTGCTACTTGTAGATATTTTGCATTTTTAGCTATTCGAGTAGTGTCATCATCATAATGCAGTTATTGATATTTAGTTTAAAACAGGGGTGTCAAACTCAAGGCTTGCGGGTTGGATCTTGCCTGTGGGGTGCTTAGATCTGGCCCACGGGCCCATCCTGAAAACATGGACGGACTGGCTTGCAGTGCCTCTGACAATGCAAATGGAGGTTGGGAAGGCTGTGTGTCCTGCTGAGCTTTGTTTTCGCTGGCAGAGGAAGCCTTGACGAGTGACATTAAGTTGGCCACACACACACACACACAGACGCAGGTCAAACACAACCCTGATGCGGCCTTCAAATTGAGTTTGACATCCCTGGTTTACAACTAATCTTCTTCCAGATCAGTTTCTCTTAAAACATATTCAACAAATAAATAGAAAGAAGCTTCAACAGAGGAAGCATCTTCCTTTAATTGATGGTATAGTTTCATTAGATAAAATAGTTTGTTTTCCACAATGCTTGCAACTCATTTCCAGTACAATAATACAATATAATAATACAATAGCAGAGTTGGAAGGGACCTTGGAGGTCTTCTAGTCCAACCCCCTGCCTACGCAGGAAACTCTATACCATTTCAGACAAATGGCTATCCAGCATCTTCTTAAAGACTTCCAGTGTTGGGGCATTCACAACTTCTGGAGGCAAGCTGTTCCACTGATTAATTGTTCTAACTGTCAGGAAGTTTCTCCTCAGTTCTAAGTTGCTTCTCTCCTTGATTAGTTTCCTCCCATTGCTTCTTGTTCTACCCCCAGGTGCTTTGGAGAATAGTTTGACTCCCTCTTCTTTGTGGCAACCCCTGAGATATTGGAACACTGCTATCATGTCTCCCCTAGTCCTTCTTTTCATTAAACTCGACATACCCAGTTTCTCCAACCGTTCTTCATATGTTTTGGACAATCATCTTTGTTGCTCTTCTAGAGTCTCCGCATCTTATGTATACAGATAGTCCTTTATAGATAGACTAACTATACAGGTAGTCCTTGATTTTACAGCTGTGATTGAGCCCCAGAATTAAGGTTGTATATCATGCTGGTTATTAAGCAGATCACCATGTGACTGCACCCAATTTTGCCATCTTTTTTTTTTGCCATGAATGTTAAGCAAGCACCATAGTTGTTCTCAAGCCTCT
Source organism: Natrix helvetica (assembly GCF_964273705.1). NCBI lineage: Eukaryota > Metazoa > Chordata > Lepidosauria > Squamata > Natricidae > Natrix > Natrix helvetica. Next base: position 337,757,063 of record NC_138548.1, read on the forward strand.
GCACAGGTTAATTGCATCTGTGTAGTTGCTATCTTGTTTTCTTCCACCAAGCCCTGAAGATTCCTGTGCATCCTGGCATGAAGAGGGAAGCCAATTCAGATCTCCCCTCTCCAAATGTGAATCACCCTCCACCATCAGAAAGCAGATCCCATAATTTATAACTTCCATGATAGCCTACCTGAAAATTATAGTGGCTGAGAAGAAGTAGGAGGAAGAGGAGGAGGAGGAGGAGGAGGAGGAGGAGGAGGAGGAGGAGGAGGAGGAGAGGAAGAGGAAGAGGAAGAGGAGGAGGAGGAGGAGGAGGAGGAGGAAGAAGAAGAAGAAGAAGAAGAAGAAGAAGAAGAAGAAGAAGAAGAAGAAGAAGAAGGGGGAGAGGAGAGGAGGAGGGGGAGGAGGACTACAATGGATAGGCTGAAATGCTTTTCAATACCTTTGCTGATAAATTATAAGGATTCACAAATATTTTTAAAAGACAAAAAAAGAAGAATCACCCCTCCTTTTTGCTTTAGAATTTAATTTCCTGTGATATAAGCAGGAAATTCTCTTTCTTTCTCTAGTTTCAAGATTCCACGTTGTTATTAATTCCATGCTACTACACGGTGTTTTGATGATTTTGTTGAAATTACCATTTTTAATCTGTAAATGAGAATGTATTTGGAAATTAACAAGAGTAAGACAGGTGCTGTAGAAATATAAAGGAAAGGGTTGTTGCTCTTATGAACCTTTATCCATGAGTAATTATCCTGTTATGTTAAAGTGGCTCTCCAGAATATTAAAATAATTAGGACCAACCATTTCAGCTTTGCTTTCTTCAGATCCTCTAATTGGCTCAGGGTGTTAACTAATTAAACATATTTATATTGTAGGCTTGCTAAAGAAAAGGATGAAGCACTTGTAATTACTGGAATTTGGTGAAATCACATATTTTCTGCAGAGAATAAACATGTAGATTATAGCATTTGAGATGGGCTAATAGCGGGAAACAGTCACGTTAGCATAGCATATTGGCACATCAATCAAGAGAAGACAGTAATGCTCTCAATGGCTGATTTGCCTCCTTGTTTAAATGCTTTTTTAAAAAAATGGAATTGTTTTGTTTTGTTTTTGCTAATGGGCTAAAAGTCCAATCTATCTTGGACACTAGTTAAGGCTAGTAAAAGTCCCTAGAATATTTTACTTAGAACCATAGAGTTGGAAAGAGTTACTTTTCCCCCCTCCCCAAACTGTGTAATGGACCTTTCTGACACCACACCCCAATACAAAAAAAAAAACCCTTTAAAGTGAGGGCATATATAAATTTGCATTTTTGGCAAAAAGAAAAATGCATTTTGGCTGAAAGAAAAAATACAGATATGGTTGCATCCACTTAAAAGGAAGAGTGGGGAACACGGTACTTATTTATTAAATTTATATACCACCCACCTCAATATTGACTCAAGACAGCTTACAATAGCAATAGCAATAGCACTTAGACATATATACCACTCAGGGGTGGGTTCTGGCTGCTGCTACTTCTGGTTTGCTCAGGGGCGCATGTGCACGCTTGATGCATGTTACGAGCGCATGCACAGTACTTAAAAAAAAACAAGATGGCGTCCCCAAGATAACCAGTTTGGGTGCGTGGCAGACCAAGTTATTACCTATTCATCCGAACCGGTCCGAACCAGTGGGAATCCACCTCTGATACCACTTCACAGTGCTTTACAGCCCCCTCTAAGCGGTTTATAGAGTCAGCATATTGCCCCCAACAATCTGGGTCCTCAAAGCAGCAAAAGCTTCATGTTTCTCTGTTCTATGCCTTCTGCCAACGGAAGGACTACCACTGGACTCACCCCTTTCTGTTAATGGTTATTTTCAGTTTTTTGTTATTATTATTTTTATTTATACATAAAGTTTGAAATCGACATCTTCGTAGTGTTATCCCTGTAAGGACGGGGCCTGCTTTTCTGGACCCTCAATCACCGTCTTGCATGATCAAACATGCAAAGTCATGTCTACATTTTGACGGAGATGGCTGTAGATCCGTTGTTTGCAAGAGCAACAACAAAAATCTGACCTGCCAGGCCCAGGTGACTGCTCTGTCACCTGGGCTTGGCATCATTTTGGTCTGTGTTCAGCTCTGCAGCATCCGAGGAGGAGGAGATCTCACCACTTTACTAAAGTTTCAAATGCAGAATAAAAAAATAATAAGAGGTTCTATTTTATAGACATTTGCCATGGGGATATTGCTAATAGAGGGACAAATACATATTGTAAGTATGTGTAAAAATACTGTTAACAATAAGTTTATATTTTGAACAAGCCAATTATTATTCTTATGTAATAAGAAGGCCACACTTAGAATACTGCATACTTGTAATAAGAAGGCCACACTTGGAATACTACATTCAGTTCTGGTCGCCACGATGTAGAAAAGATGTGGAGACTCTAGAGAGAGTGCAGAGAAGAGCAACAAAGATGATTAGGGGACTGGAGACTAAAACATATGAAGAACGGTTGCAGGAACTGGGTATGTTTAGCTTAAGAGAAAGAAGGACTAGGGGAGACATGATAGCAGTGTTCCTATATCTCAGGGGTTGCCACAAAGAAGAGAGAGTCAAACTATTCTACAAGGCACCTGAGGACAGAACAAGAAGCAATGGGTGGAAACTAATCAAGGAGAGAAGCAACTTAGAACTGAGGAGAAACTTCCTGACAGTTAGAACAATTAATCAGTGGAACAGCTTGCCTCCAGAAGTTGTGAATGCCCCAACACTGGAAATCTTTAAGAAGATGTTGGATAGCCATTTGTCTGGAACGGTATAGGGTTTCCTGCCTAGGCAGGGGGTTGGACTAGAAGACCTCCAAGGTCCCTTCCAACTCTACTATTGTATTGTAATAAAAGGGGAGGGGGGGCGAATCTCTGCCTGGTTTGGTTATACTACATGTAGATGGACAGAAGTAGCTGTTTATGTAGATCAGAGTGTTGCTGTATTTGTGTTGCAGTTTGTTATAATATCTTAATATCAAGAATTGTGCTTGAACAAAATAATGAGGCATTACACACACACACACACACACACACACACACATTCACATTTAAAAAAACTACCTTGAGCTGTTAGCTTAGTCATTTAAATGTTTGAACATACATTTGAACATACATGCAAAGATCTGGCACATGATTCATTATGTTTCATTCATTCATTATGTTTCATTAAATCCCTAAGTCATCAACAACGAACACAACTTCTGTGTGGCAGAAAGTTAAAATTATATCTTCTTGCCAATGTGAATGCTTCTTTTTTTGTGCAGTTATTGACAGACTCAAGGTAAAAAGACAGTGAATATGATAATGCAGTTGCATACCCTTTCCATCAATAATTTTAATGGTTGTTTGACAGAAACAACAGTTTACATACATTATCAATGAGTCTTTCTATTCTTGGTTTTTGATTTTTCCCAGTATTTTTTGCAGAACTCTTCTACTACAGTCTCTCTCTCTCTCTCTCTCTCTCTCTCTCTCTCTCTCTCTCTCTCTCTATCTCTATCTCTATCTCTATCTCTATCTCTATCTCTCTATCTCTCTATCTCTTTATCTATCCATCCATCCATCCATCCATCCATCCATCCATCCATCCATCCATCCATCCATCAAATTTATATAACCTCCAAAGTATAGCACTTAGCATAATAGCACTTATATACCGCTTCACAGTACTTTAAGTGGTTTACAGTGGTTTACAGAGTCAGCCTATTGCCCCCAACAAACTGGCTCCTCATTTTACTGACCTTGGAAAGATGGAAGTCTGAGTCAATTGTTTTCTACGGAACTGGTCACTGATGCCCTGTTCTGACCTAGGCTTCACAAAATCACGAAGCAGACTCCTTGTCCCGACAAAACCCATTTGTATTAAATTATTGTGAATTCCTCTCATTCACATCCAGCAAAGTCCTGGCAAACAGTCTTTCAAGGGTGAATTTACAACCACAGACCTTATCAGACTTGGAGCGCTGCCAGGCTGATATCTTCCAAACGCAATGATATACAAGAAAATACTTGGCAAGGAGTTTCTGAGAGTCACAAACAAAATCTTCACACTAATTAAGCAAACTAATTGTCTCCTGCAATCTCCACTTCCCTTTCGCTCCTCTTTATTCCCTATGGGAGGGGCCTTTCACTGTCCACCTGTGCCTTTACTCCTGAGTCGGCCCTTGTTCCTTAACTGATCCCTTCTCCTGGCAGCTCTGCACATGCACACATCAGGAACAGGCTCCAGTTGTTATTCTGCCCCTCTGAACTTCGACTCCAAAGGCAGCTGATAACTGCTGGATGGCCCTGGCCCCATCTCTGCCTCTGACGCAGAGCCCTCATCAGAGCCTTCCCCAGACTCCAGGACTGGCCCATGTTCCTCTCCCATGTTCTTCTCACTGTCTGAATCTGCCATCAGCTCTGCTGGCCACTGGTGGGCCACAACCTGTCCAAAATATTCGGGAACCACTGCTGTACTTTATCTATAGCAAGCTGTTTTTTTCTTCAGTGTTGTTTCTCCTAAGATATCTTGGGTTTTTTATGGGCAAATAATTTGTGTTGTTGTTCATCAGTGCCAATGTATCTTGTTCAAGAGCATTTCAAGCTTATCGTGGTTTTATTTTGGATACTTGAAATGATTATTATCCAGTGTCAGTGACTTTAGGACCAGTGGACTTCAATTCCCAGAACTGTATTGATATTGGCTGGGGAATTCGGAGAGTTAAAGTCCACCCATCTTAAAGTTGCTGATATTAAGAATCAATGCTTTAGATGACATTTTTGTTGAGATCAGAGACAAGTTTTCTTTCTGCCAATCCTTCCAAGTAGATCGTTGTTGTATAAGCAATCGCGTATTGTGAACCCACAGAAATATAATTGCTCAGTACAGGTAGTCCTCCACTTACAACAGTTCATTTAGTGACTGTTCAAAGTCACTGTAAAATCGACTTATGGCTGTTTTTGACACTTACGACTGTTCTGGCATCCCCATGGTCTTGGGATCAAAATTCAGACGCTTGGCCACTGACTCATATTTATGACAGTTGCAGTGTCCTGATCACAGAAAAGGTTATGTGATCACCTTTTGCAATCTTCTGACAAGCAAAGTCAATGAGGAAGCCAGATTTACTTAACACCTATGTTACTAATTTAACAACTGCAGTGATTCCCTTAGCAACTGTGGCAAGAAAGATTATAAAATGGAGCAAAACTCATTTAACAAATGTCTCACTTAGCAACAAAAGAATTGGACTCACTTGTGGTTGTAAGTCAAGGACTACCTCTATTAGCTAAACATTTGAACGGGATAGTCATAGTAATCCAGATCTGACTTGTTTGGGAGGAGTTTTATCAGAGTTTCTCCCCCCAAGATTTTCCTCCCTGATTTCAATAGTTACATCTCATTGGTTAACTGCGTTTCTCCCTGCTAAATTGTTAGCTGGAACTGTTTAGAGATTCTCAAAATAGCTTTCTCCACTTGATACAAGGAAATCACCTTTATTTTCAAATGCTTAGATAGTTATGTGAAACATCCTGTGATGCTGGAAGTAGACAGAATTACAACAGTCACAATGTGGGAGTTAGAAAGTTCAGAGTTTTTGTATATTATATTTTGTAATTATCCCACAAATCATAGGTCTAACATGTCAATCACCTTTTTGTGCCTTATTGACAACGTTAAAAAAAGAGCGAAGAGCACTGAATTATCTGAAAAGTTGTCCAAATTTTTTGTACCTGCCATGATGATTATTGTCTTATTTTGCATCTACAAACAACTGTGCATAAATGATTAAAAATATCTGGGATTGTGCAGAAAGTAGTCATGTTTACATTCATAATATGTAAAGATTGTGTCAGCTTTTGGACATTTAAAAATCCATGGAAGCATATAATTTTTTCAGGGGTATCCAAATCTTTACATGCCACTATATTTATGTTTTTTTTAGACTCATCACACTTCTCTGGAAGCTCAAAGCAGTGTATACAAGGGTAATCTATTCTCAAAGCAGCAACACTATTAGAAAGAGTGGCATTTTTAGATGACTTTATTAACATTTTACTATTTATAGGAATCCTACTCCAATATAGGATGTGGATGTTTCAAGTAAGAATTTGAATACAGATCTCTCGAATTCTAGTCCAAAATTGCACCCACTACACCATGTTGGTTCTCAGTTATGTCCCATACAAGGGAGAAAATGAAAATCTCAAGGCAAACCACCCTCCCATTTGTATTTCTCTTCTGGTGACTTGGAACATTTTTATTTTCATTCTGTTTTATGCCAAATGCCTGCTCTTTGCTATCTCTGAAAGTTCAACATTTGCCCTCTTTTTATTCTTCTGTGCTTTGTGGCAGACATAATTGTGTGTGTGTGAGAGAGAGAGAAAAGCAAGCATGTAGCTAGCTATTGTGAGGATCTATGAAGTAATCAATTTGGAATTCAGCCCCTTCTATCTATTTGACATTTGAGGGTCAGCAGAGCAACTCTCGGACAGATTCAAAATCTATGTGACCGTGCCCACAATAGATGATAAAATACACCTGCATAAAAGGATGTTGTGGGGGGGGGGGGGCAACCTTGCTTTTATCTTAATAGCTTTTGAGGAAAAGCAGCAAAAGAACTGTTTGAAAGTGGAGGGCTGGCATACTGCATGGATGACTTTATTTGTGTTATGCTCCTGAAATAATCACCAAAAAAAGATAGTGGTTTGGCAGTGAAAAGGAGCCACTTAAAAGCCACCAGTCAATTCTAAACCTTCTCAAAGTTCATTCAAAAAGGCACTTTGAAATCATGGGATGTGAATTGGCTGTACGGGAATGTGGCTATTCATCAGAACACTGTACAGGTGGTACTAGGTAAAGGTAAACGTTTTGCTGTCAAATCATGTCTGACTCTAAGGTGCAGTGCTGATCTCTGTTTCTTGGCCGAGGAAGCCAGCATTGTCTGAAGACATTTTCTGTGGTCATATGACCAACATGGCTTTATGATATGGAATGCTGTTATCTTCCCACTGAAGTGGTACCTATTGATCTACTTGCATTTGCATGCTTTCAAACTGATAGGTGGGGAGAAGCTGAGGCAGTAGTGGGTTGCCAATATTTTTACTACAGGTTCGGGCGTACAAAACCATCTGGGTGGGTGGGCAGAGCTTCCTGCCGCCACTGCTAGGGGTTCACCTGATCCGGGTGAACCGGGAGCAACCCACCTCTGAGCTGAGGTAATAAACAGGAGCTCATCCCATTGTACAGCGCTCGGGTCTCAAACTGAGATGGCTCAAATTCTGTAAGAAGCTGCCCTAAATTACTTTGATGCTATTCCCATAAACTCACAAGTGTGCACATCAATGCAAATGAACACCAAATTAAGGATAAGGGAAGAGAATGGTTTAGCCTGCCTTTTAGTGGAAATTTACCTCATTTGCATTTCTTGAACTACTAATCTAGGTAGTCTGATTTCCCCTGGTGATTGATTGATTATGTGGTGTCAAGTCAACAGTGACTCAGCAATTATATAGGCAAAACATCTTCAGGATGATCTGTTCCCAAAAGATTTTTCAGTTCTTCCAACACTGTACGCATTGTAATCAAATCCATCTATCTTCCTGGTGGCCACTTCTTTTCTTACCATCCCCCCCTTCCCAATAGTGAGGACTGGGTTTTCACATGATGTGTCCAAAGTATGATAATTTGAGCTTCATTATATGTGCCTTGACTGAGAACTCTGATTATTTTGCTTTCCCCCCCCCCTTGTCTATCTATGGTATTTTCAGAAGTCCTCTTCAACACCAAATTTCAAAAGTGTCACCATCTTTTCTAGTTCGTTACTTCAAAAATAGAGAATAGTGAATAACATAATTGGAAGGGACATTAGAGATCTTCTAGTCCAATCCCTTGCTCAAGCAGTCACAGTGTCATAGGGAAAACCCCTGCTTGTACAATCCTACTAGCAACACATTATAACACATTGTTATAAACAATCTTTTCCAAGGCTACTGGACTCTGTTTTTTCCTTGAGAAAGAAATGTGTTTTTTTCCTTGAGGAAAAAGACAGAATTGAACTCCAAAGAAGACAGAACTGATGAAACTTCTTCAATGAGAAGTGAAACATCTTCTTCCTCAAGGAAAAAAAAACATAGTCTAGTTGCCTTTTGAGAAAGAAAGAAAAAACATTTCTGAGACAACAATGACCTGGATGACTGAGAATCTCCATAGATACATTTTCCAAGGTTTTCGTGTCTGTTCTACAAATTGGGAATCTAGAGTATTTCATGATCGTTGGATTGCTTAACATTGAATGTCAATGCTAAAAGGTGACAACTATCAATCACTTCCTGATAAATTATGATCTTTCTTTGCCCACTATGGGACTAAAAACACTTCTGCTATAGTCAAATCTGATATCTGTGGTAAGGAAATTAGGCTGATATTTACAAAGCTAAGGATGTCAGTTTTGTTCTGGTGCCATCTGCTATTAACTTGTGTCACATCCATTCTATGCCCCTATGTGGATATCCCTCAAGAAAAGTGGCCCTCAACAGAAAGTCTACCTATCCCTGTTGTAGACTTTTGGTCTAGTTTCCTGAAGTTGAGCAAACTGGGGCTCATCTGTCATCTGAGTTTAGGCTTAGCACATGAAATGATCCTAGTTTGATCAAATTTAAGCGAGCTGATAATGCAACATTTTGAGATGTTTCTGCCCCCCACCCCCGTGAATTATGAGTACTACATAGTGGTGCAGTGGCCTAGAGGTGGAGGTCTCGCCTCAGAATCAGGAGGCTGTGAGTTCAAGCTTAGGTAGAGGCAGATATTTCTCTCTCTGAGCACAATGAGTAATTACGGTATCTGCTGTGAACTCTACATTGGCGACAGGAAGGGCATCTGGCCAGTACACACTTAGCTCCATTCAGTTGCCGCAATGTAGGGGATTACTGGGTCATTAAAAGACACACAAAGTTATGGGTACTGCAAGAAGTATGTGTTGATGCTTTAAGCATCTGATTTATCACAGTGCTACTTCACAGTTTCACATACTTGGATTTTGCAAAGATGCTTGTGCAGAGTTTCCCTTGTTCCTTTATTTTTCTACAAACGGAACTTCTATCAATTCAATTAACATAGAGAAGTAAACCGGACCCAAAAATCAGCAGCAATAAAAGCAGGCAGTTAGCACATAATCAGCAGGAACAGTTTGTTCCCAGTTATAGATTTCCCAGAAAGACATTATACAAGACACCAAAGTACTGAAAAATATCAAATATGTGTAAACACATGGATATGCAAAGCAGGCATAATCCTTGCAGGTGCTTGGCTCTGGCCATTGACAACAACATTATTTGGCTCACTGCTTGAAGCAAAGTGTTCCAGACAATGTGGCTGATTTCTTAAAGTGTCAAGCAGGGATGAGGACACAAGACACTTCTTCTTTTTCTTCTTGTGCCATATCCATCATTGGATGTTGGCAATTGTGTTGGCAATCCTATTTTTATCAACAGCCACACACAAAAAATCGCTGTTGAGTTTTGTTCAAACCAATCCCTTAGATTTTGAAGCCATGATGGTCTTCTTCTACCTAGACCTCATTTGCCTGGAGGATTAAGTGAAGTATGGCGTTTTTTGTCCGGGTGTTGCATCACAAGTCCAAAATATTCTTCTGCTTACCCCCTCCCTCCACTTTTTAATGGTTTTGACACAGTCAAGCAGGGATGAGAAGACAGGACACTATGACCAGCCATTTCCTAGCAAATAATTTCTACCTATTAGCAGAAGGGAGGACAAAGTGGAGAGACGTGGCTCTTTTGATCCAAAAAAAAATCAAAGAGGTGTACCTCTTCACTTAGTAGTTCTGCTTTGATGAGGAAATTCAACAGAGTCCCCTTTGAATCAAATCTTCCCACTGAAGCAAGAAAACGTGTTTTCCGTCAAGAATCCTAGATGCAAAGGACTGTACAGAACTAGAGTATCAGGGTACATGCTGAACTATACAAATGCCTTTGTTTTGCATTCACTCTTGGCATAGGAAGATTTGATAATATAGATAAAGTTTTTGCTCAGAGACAGATAGCAATATTTTAAATGGAGTTGCCTGCTTTGATAGGCAGGGAAATGCCAACCTTTCTGAGGCGTTGAAAACATAGGATGAGCAAATCAGTTGGGCATCCCACAGAGATTATCCTTACTTCATCCGGTTAGTGCAGGGTTCACATATACTCCTAAGCCGTAATGCATGTTTTGTGTGGCTTGAACTTAATATCCAAGTGCACAACTTTAGCCTCAAAGGTTCTACGAATCTTCCCAAATTTGCGGGTGATGCATAAATCCTCTCCAGAATTGGTGTGGATGGATGGATGGATGGATGGATGGATGGATGAATGGACAGAATTTAGAGGCCACAAACTCTGGGTGGATTACAATTTGTTCCAACTGTAACTTGGAATATTACAAAAAGTTAGGCTCCCCTCTGCACATCTAGCCCTCAATATTTTCCTGTTCAATGGCTAAGTGTGGCCTTTGGACTCCAAAGAATTGCACCTTCCTAAGGTTTTGTCAGTTCCAACCAATGTGATAAAACGTGATTAAACAAACCATGCTTTGGTGAATGTGTGAATCTGGCCATAAATAATATAACAACAAGTCTTTATTGTGATGGCAACCATTTTGTTTTCCTGAAGTATCTTAAAACAGGGGTTCCTAACCCACGTGCATGTGAGTGTGAGCGCCCACTGCTTGCACAAATGGAGCTGCCTGCATGCACACCTTCATTTGTTACATGCACAGTTCCATTTTCACAAGCAGTGGGCACTTGCGCTCACACCTGCTGCTCACATACAACCATCCCCTCTCCCTCCCCTGACCACTTGACCAAGCTGGAAAGGTTGGGGACCACAATCTTAAAATACTCCTAGCCACCAGATTGACCGAAGAGCACAGCTGTCATTTTTGCTGCTACTGCTGTCCTAGCAAAGAAGGAACACTATTACACACCTCTGCATTCTGAATTCAGGAGACAAAATGTCCTCCATCCTCATGAACAAATGACTATTCTGGCAAATATCCTTTCAGCACTTAAAGAAAACATGTATTGCAAAGGGAATGAGTTAAACGTTAATGGTTACTCGGCGCACTTCTTTCTCTCTGCCAAAGTTTCAAAAGTCTGCCAGCCGTCCTGGTGATTGCTCATCAAAAAGAAAGTGTTGGGAAATAGAGAAGATTGCTGTCCATATGAGGATGGAAAGCTGTTGGCTGTTCTATTGGGCACTCCTTATCATAAGTGGGTGAAATCTCTTTCAGCAATAAAACCCCCAATTCATTAGCTACTTCTGACAATCCTCTACTTTTTAGCTCTCCCCAATATATAAAAATTTGTAGTAATACACTTAGTAAATTTAGTACAGCGTATGCTTAAGAAACTCACAGCTTGATACATCCTCGTGTACTGGAAGTGGATTGCCAATATCATTCCAGCCATATTATTTATTTATATTAGATTTCTTTATTCCACTTTATTATTTTATTAATAACTCAAGGCAGCCTCCTCCTATTTTTCCCACAACAACAATCCTGCGAGGTGGGTTGGGCTCAGAGAGATTGATGGGTCCAAAGTTACCAGGTCGGCTTTCATGCGTTGGGCGGGACTAGAACTCACTGTCAGGCCTGCAGCCATATTCTTTTTGGATCTTTGGCCTGCCACACTTTCTATTATTCTACTATGCCTTTTCTATTGTGGGAAACCAGAACTGGATGGGTGAAACTGCCAGCATGGCAATGGAAGATTGGACCATGTGATAGGCTTGTGGGTGTGAGGCAAGATCTTGAACTTTCAACTGGGTGGGGATAACCTTCAGATTCAGGTTTTCCCAGATGTGCCAACGTGACTCTCTTAATAAATTGGAACTGTGGGAAATATTTTGCTTTGGACTCTGATTTAATTTTGGATGCTATTTGGAACTCTGACACTCACAGTCTCTTGGTGATTGGCCAGCATGTAGGCCAAACAGGCTCTTCCAAATTGACAACCCCAATGTCAGGATTCTCTCATTTCTGAATGTTCTTTCAGCAATATGAACACACTTCCGCCCTGCCTCTTTCCACAGAGATGGTTGCTACAACTTGTAATCCAGCCAGGAAGATTTGCGCCCTCCCTCCTCTTTTCATTTTATGCAGAGTAATAAAACTCGCATTGTGGCATCAGGCATTAGGATTAGCAATGCCACAGCTTAAGGCTGTTCCAGAGCTGCTTGTCAAAGTAGCTTGAATCGTTTGCATGTGGCGTGCACAATTATGTTTGCTACATGGAGGGAAGGATTTATGTTTAAACACTATTAATATTGGAGGGACATCTGCAGTATAAAAGGAATTTAAGTTAAATAAAAGATTGGATTTCTCTCCCTTGTAATACTAATCTGGCATTATTAATTGATTTTAAGTTCTTTCCCCCCACCCTCCATTGTTGATTACTCCGTTGGGTGTCCACAAAGGGAAGCGTTACTTCTTATTGGAGAATCTGTTTCTCGTTTTCATTTATGTTTGATTTGTTTGAAGAACAGAAGATTAAGATTTTATGGGGAAAGCAGTTGGATATCTCGGATGCTGAGCAGAGGAATCTTGCAAGGAACTTCGTGATGACAGAAAAGGTCTCAGGCCCAGAGAAAGGATTAGATTTATAAGCTGAAGTATTTACTTGGGTGGGAGGTCAAACAAGTCAATACAGTGTTTGTGGCTGCATTATTAAAGTCTTATCCCTTTTTCACACAACACAAGTAGAACAAAAGGGGCAGAGCGCTTTGATTCCATTCAGGACCATTACTTTATTTTTGGATATTCCCTCCCCACATGGATGTCTCTATTTCATATTCGGGTAGAACTGGAGAGTATAGTTTAGCCTCTGTTTATTTTAAAACCAGGCATGGCCCTATTTTAAAAATAGCCCTTCGCTCCTCAACGTCTTGGGGTTGTTAAAGTGCTGGCCAATCATCAGGAGATCGTGAGTTCTAGTCCCACCCTAGGTAGGCATGGAAGTTCAGCCACAGCTGTATAATGAGAAATATTGGAATGCTTTTTCTGCACTGTTATTTTAATCCTGTGGGCAAGCCATCTTATTTGTACTTTCCATTTAATAACCGATTCAGATGATATACCCAAAGAGCAAACATGGCAAGATACGTTAATTCCTACTTTCCTATTTTATCTATTCTGATTTATATGCCAGTCCTGTCAAATGCAAAGAGTCAAGAATGACACATGGAGTTACTTCTGAGTAATTCTTTATTGTTCTTAACCTATAGACAGAATCTTGCCAGAGTAGAGCAACTATTTGCATAGCTATAGATACACTGGGAACTGCTAGGGAAAAGCTGTTTCAACCCTCTTCTTGCCACCTAAACTTTACAAGCTCTGCTGTCTCTTTGCCCTCTGAGAAAAGCCCCTCCTTCTTGCATTTCCAGACTAACATTCCATTCCAATTCCAATCTTAGAGACTTTGTGGGCTTACAACAAGGAAATAATATATAAAATAATAAAAAAATTAGAAGCAAATAATGGCAGTGAAACCCAATGAACTTCTGTGCAGCGGAGTATGATCTTCTGTTGTCCCCAAATGCTGTTGTAATTGATTAATGTATAGAATAGAAGAATACAGTAAGAAACAATGTTAAGTCCCCAGTCGCTTGTGTATTGTCAGAAGAGGACTAAGGGTAATTCTTCAAGACACATGCTCAGCTTTTTCTCAACAACCCTATTTATTTACTTATGTAATTAATTAATTAATTAATTTGCTGCCTATTTCCAAAGTGACTCTGGGCAGTTTATAGTGGTATAAATATAAAAATATTAAAAGCGTTAACAGTAACAACAATTAACAGAATAACAGAGTTGGAAGGGACCTTGGAGGTTCTTCTAGTCCAAACTCCTGCTCAGACAGGAAACCCTACACCATTTCAGAAAAAATAGCTGTCCAATCTCTTCTTAAAGTCTATTTGTTTTGGCAAATAAGTTGACCCTCTCTTTGTGGCAGCCCCTCAAATATTGCAGCACTGCATATCACCTCCACTTCCTTTCATTAAACTAAACATACCCAATTCTTTCAACTGTTCTTTGTATGTTAGCATTAAGTTAGTTAAATAAAGTTAAAAATGAAGTGCATGGTACAGGAGATGGGATATTGAGATCTTGTCTTTCAGTCAACCAACCACTTCTCATATAGCATGCCCCCATTGGGGCATCAATCCAATTGGTCAAGTTTTAAGGCCCTTCAGGAAGACCAGAAGAGTGGAGGCCAGATTTCATCTCCAGTGGCAAGATACTCCAGAGGGCAGGGATAGAGAAGGCTCTTCTCCTGTAACCCACTAGCCAAATTTTCTTGGCCAGCTGGAAGGAGATACCGTATATGGAAGTAGAGGCTTCCATATTCATTTAGCTTTCTCTGAAGATCTGATTATAAGAATTTGTGATCAGAATATATACTGGGATGGAGACTGCAGTTCAGTCTACCATGATCTCACTTCCATGTCTAACTTCCATGTCAATAAAAGGTAATAGGAAATCAGAGCCTGATAATCTAAATTCACATTCACATATAAAATCAACCAAGTGTCCAGCTGGATCCTTTGTCATCTAAAAGAGGTTACCACAGGAATGACAAACCAGGAAGGGTTGAGAGATGGATAATTTTATGTGGGAATCTGCCTTAAAAGATCCACATAATGAAGGAGAATATTTGTAGCTCAGGGTTGAAATGAGAGGTCCTTGATGCTTGTTTTCCAACAGGCGTTTCATTACCCTAGATAACATCATCAGTGCTATTCTGGTGGCTTGCCTGTCTGTGTGGGTCAAGTTTTAGGGGTTCTTTGGTTGGGCTCTTCACTAATGGCTCTTCTACAGTTTCCCAATTGGGATATTGCTTATGTTGTGGCCTGTTGGCTGTTGGCCCCTCCAACAGCCAAATCAGATGAGGAAGAGGAGGCGTGGGAATCAGGGTCAGCATCAAGGCAATTTGAGAGCTCCAAGGGGAAAGAGGGAATGGAGCTGTTAGAGAGAGAGAGAGAGAGAGAGAGAGAGAGAGAGAGAGAAGTGGAGGCTGGGCTGTCTGTCAGCCCTCAGATGGAGACTCAACAGCCCCCAAGTCTGGAGGTGGCTGATGAGGAAGAGGAGGAACAGCTGGGTCCAGTGCCTGATATGTTGATGCACAGAAGTCAGAGGAGAGGAGAGCAGTGGAAATCTATGGGCTGATCCTTGGGATGGAAGAGCCACCGCTGCTAGTGAAGCCCCGCCCTAGCTCTTAGGATAAAAGGCAGGGGGAGGAGATGAATAGATGTGGCAGACAACTATTCATCTCCCTGCTGGACAGACTTGTTAGAGAGAAACTTTTTGCTGGGGCTGCTGGTGCTCCTAATAAAGGAATCACTGCTTCAACTACAGAGGATTTGTCATGTTTGGGGAGCTGGGTCAGAGCAACTTACTTGATTGTTGGTCTGAAATTGACCTTAGAGTTAATCCATGATGATCTGAGCGTTAATTACTGGTGGGGAGATACTGGCGGCTTTTTCTCTTTTGGGTTGGTTGACTGTCTTTTTTGCATAGTTGCAATCGGGAAACTGCCGAAGAGCCATCCATGAACAGCCCAACCAAAGAATCCCTAAGGCTGCCCTCACCCACACAGACAGGCAAGACACCAGAAGTAAACTGACAGAAAAACAGCACTCCCTGCTAGCACTGATGATGTTACCTACTTAGGGTAATGAAACATCTGCAAGAAAACAAGCAAGCTCAGACAGCACCAAGGATTCCTCAGATCCACATGAATGAGAATATAGCTGATATATCTTTTCAGATTCGTTTTTGGACATCAGTTATTTAAAGTAATGGAAACATGGAAGTTTTTTGGGGGGAAATAACATTCCCACACCGGGCATCATTAAAAGATTATGAAAATTCTACACATGGTGTCTGATCTGAAGGAAAATAAGTGATTAAACTTCAGACCCTGGAGCTAAATTAGAGCTCAACTTAATTTAAGAGATGTATGTGTTGGAAGAGAAGGTTTATGCCTTCAGAGTTATTTTGCCAACAGAGAAATGGATAGTGACAGCTCTCAGCTACAAAGGCATACATATGTGATGTAACAGGAATATATTCTCCACACACAGGTTCCCGTTTGAAGTGGGATTGTGGGGGGGGGGAAGATTAGTTTATTAGCAAGATGAGGGTTTTGTCAAGTCTACGCTTTACAATATGAATGTTCATTCTTTTCTCACTATGCCTGTGATTCCTATAAATAATAAAATGTTAATAAAGTTACATCAAAGAAGAGAGGTCTCTTTCATCTCAGTTAAATCTTCCAATAATTAATAAATGTGGTTTTCTGGAAGGGGAAAAAAAAACAACCCAGAAAATCTGTGAAATGCCTTTGAAGAGCCTTCAATTTCCTGCCCCTACTCTTCACTCTAAAAGGGCTACAGTTAGAAATGTAGACACCCAGAGACCAATTAAATTCCCCACCTCCACCCCGGGAAAACTGCACACTTAAATGTTATGAAATACAATGTTCCCATCTACTTCAAGTAATAGTAAATACAGTTGATAGGCCTGTAAAATAACCATAGGTAACATTGGGCGAACCTATTCTCTGTTCTGCAGTGGTTAGAACATTGTACCAAGATTGCA
Source organism: Natrix helvetica (assembly GCF_964273705.1). Classification (NCBI taxonomy): domain Eukaryota; kingdom Metazoa; phylum Chordata; class Lepidosauria; order Squamata; family Natricidae; genus Natrix; species Natrix helvetica. The sequence continues at coordinate 337,773,733 of NC_138548.1, forward strand.
GAGGAGGTAGTTGAAACCCTGCCATACCGTTTACCGATACCTTTAAAACGCAAAAATGTTCGGATAGGTGGAACATGTCAACTGTCTTAAATCCTTTGAAGTAAAAGGTTATTTATCAGTGTAAGTTTAAAATATGTTAAAGTTCCAATCAGATCAATATAAAGCATCGCAGGATATAAATTATTACGGTATCTTTCTACCAGCAAAGAGATTAACAAGCTGCTTTATAATGGTATAGTGGTGGAGCTGTGGTGGTGCAGTGGTTAGAATGCAGTGTTGTAGGCTGATTCTGCCCACTGCCAGGAATTCGAAACTGCTTAGAAGGGCCGTAAAGCACTTTGGAGCAATATGTAAGTCTAAGTGCTATAGTGCTATTGCTATAGTGTTGTACGCTACCCAATGATGCTTTTTGTGAGATAGGTGATCATATAAATTTGATTGATTGATTGACTGACTGACTAGAGAAGAGTAGGTAAAAATTTGTTCCACCAAGAAATCTCATCCAGCTATTATCATACAGGATTACTGTATGATAACATCTCCCCAGATTCTAGCCGAGAATCTGTAAGAGTAACAAAGAGAACTGTTCAATTAGCAAGAATAGAAGAGTAGAATGCCTAGAATGCATGTTGATATAGACAAATTCGGGGTCTACTTGCCAATCAGATGTTGGAGAACCCAATTCTTTTCTAGCCTTTCCTTGTTTTGGGGTTTACATACATGTAATCTATGATTGCTGCCTAAACAAGGTTCAGACAAAGCTTTGAATTCTCCCATCCATACAAGCCAGGATTCTTCAATGCATGGATATCATACCAACACATCTACAGCTCAAGCTACATCTCTATATATTTGTTTGAACTCAAAGATGCAAAGAAAGTTTATTGTGTGTGGCAGAACGGGATTGCTGTTTGCTCTATTCATTGTCTGCTTAGTGACAGTCATGTTTCCTGACATTTCACTTCAGAAGAACTTCATTGGTGTCCTACATTAGGCTACAGGACTTCCCAGGCTGTTGGTGGTGGAATATAGTACAGAGTTGCAAGAGGCAGGGGGTCTTTCCTGAGAAGCAAAGCAGCAGCTCAGCTTGGAATCTTTGCAGAAAAAAGTGAAGGCGGACCTCCCTAGCCTTTCACATGTTATAGCTAAAAGTTATGTAGATTAGTGCTTTAGTCTGGCAAGATTCCGGTCAATAGGCAAGCAACAATAAAGAATCTCATCTCAAATACCTCCTCCTGTTGTTCTTGATTATTTGCGCCTGACATTTTTCTTTTACAGAGCCTGTCTATTCAAAGAAGCCCTCCCTCCACCCCACCCTTATTGCATGTAACACAAATTGGAGAGTAAATGACCCATTATTTCCTTCCTCCATAGGTTGATTAAGGTCCATAGGTTGCTAATTCCTGACATATTGAGCTCTACATTTGTCCCCTCCATGCAATCTATTTTAGAGAACTGGGAGTGGAGGGGATTATGTGAACACACACCATTTGAACGAAAAGTGAAAATATGCCAGGACCCAAAGTTGGATCATGAATATTCATTCATGCTGCAAAAAGTTTCATGGAATGCAGAGCCTTTGAGTTTTTTTTAAGGAAGAGGTTTATTTTTCCCTCAAGCTTTGATTACTGTGAAGACGTTATTTTCTGGCTGCTATAAATTTAATAATTCATACATGGTTTTCAGAACTTGCTCAATATAATTTTTTAATTAAAACAGCTTTGAAAAAGGCATTATCACCCTACTGGGCTGATGGTTTCTGTGGATCTGTTTTTGACTCATATAATATTTATTAAAACACCATTAAGGTGTAAATGAGAAGCAAATATACAGGTAGGTGAGTACTGTACGGCGGCCTAATTGGAATCTTCCCACTGTTCCCCTCTCCTTGCCAATTCTGGAAAACCACTTATGATTTTCACACCATCAGAAACTACTGCGAAGCTTAATGTTGCAGCCATTTATAAAAAAATAATAATAATAACACATCCATCTGCAAACAACCTTGTAAATGAAGTTCCTATCATTAGGCGACTGCCTGGCTTTTTTCTGTTTAGATTTGTAGATTATTATTATTATTATTTTTGGTTTTAGAGGGGCTTATTTGCACATCTTTTTCCACCTGTCAAGTTTTATAAAGGGAGGAAGGGAAATAGTGGCATTTTAGCAAAATGCCAGTTCCTGTGATAGAAGAGGGATGGTGCAAGAAAGAAACTTGGAAAAGCATTTCCCAATGGGATCTCTGTCAGCATTGGCTAAGCGAGCCAATGTTAAAGATGTATGTAGATTTATTCTTGAATGATGAGCCTTCACTGCTGTAGATGATAGAAATAGGGAATTTTGAGAGACATCCCAGAGATATGGCTGACTTTGGTGGCCTCTCTTGGTAGGATTATCATAAAAATGGATCTCATCCAGTGGTGGGATTAAAAAAAATACTACCAGTTCTGTGGGTGTGGCTTGATGGACGTGGCAGGGGAAGGATACTGTAAAATCTCCGTTCCCTCCCCACTCCAGGGGAAGGATACCGTAAAAATCTCCATTCCCTCACGATCAGCTGGGACTTGGGAGGCAGAGAATAAATGGGGGCAGGGCCAGTCAGATTTGGTATTTACCAGTTCTCCAAACTACTCAAAATTTCTGCTACTAGTTCTCCAGAACTGGTCAAAACCCACTGAATACCACCTCTGGTCTCATCTGAATGGGTCTAACTTCTCTCTGTGCCACCAGCCTTCTGGAGCAACAACCCTTCCCCCCACCCCACCCTACTCCCAAGTATTAAATTCTGTCATCCCGCTTTCCTTTAAATGGGCCTTGAGGATCTAGTTGTCATAGTTTCCACCAAGTTGCAGAACTCAAACTCAGCTCAAAAATGCGAAGGAACCAGCATCAGATAAATGTGAGCCTCCGGAACTGGGAACAATCAAGCTGAACCTGAATCCCCATCAGTCAACTGAAAAAAAGTTACAAGACAACAGAGCTTCCTATTCTACAGGACAACAGAATTTAATACTTGGGAGTGGGTTGGGGGGGGAAGGGTTGTTGCTCCAGAAGGCTGGTGACACTGATAAACCACCACAAAGCTGGCCAGAGGGGTTGCCAGGGGCTGTTGGTGTCCGCCTGTGGCCAGCAGAGCTGGCAACAGAGTCGGAAAGTGAGGAGGTTGGGGAGGAACATGGGCCAGTCCTGGGGGTTGAGGAAAGCTCAGATGAGGGTTCTGCATCAGAGGCAGAGAGGGAGCTAGACAGCAGTGAGGCAGAGAAACAGCTGGAGCTTGTTCCCAGTGTGTGCATGCGTGGAGCTGCCAGAAGACAAGAACAACTAAGAAAGCAGGATCGACTTAAGAATGAAGCCACATCTTGGAGGTGATTGGCCCCTCCCATAGGAAACAAAAGAAGAACAAACAAGGAATGGGATTTTGCAGGAAACCATTCATTCATACAGTTGTGTCAAGAGTGGAAAATTCTGTTTCTGACTATAAGAAACTCTGTGCCAAGTTTGCTTTGCCCTGTGGCTGGAAACTAGTTACCTGGCAGTACTCCAAATGAGATAAGGTGCGTGTGGATAAATATTCCTCTGAAAGACTGTTTGCTAAGCCTTCTTGACTGTGAACGAAAGAATTCACATTCGTGCACTGTAAATAAAAGAATTTTTCTTGGGACCAATACTTTGCTTCTTGCTTTCTAAGGAAGCTTGAGTCAGAACAGAGGCTTTGTTTCCTTTCTGATGACAAGACAGAACATAAAATATGTGTGAGGACATTTTTATTTTCTCACCGACTTCCATTCCCAGTTCATCTACTTCTCCTCACAAAAAAGTCAGCTTTTTTAAACTTTCCAATTAGGTACTTTTGCCTTTCTAAAAATCCCTTGCTTCTAAAAATTACCCAGTATTCTTTGCTTATAAACCACCTGTTATGTCTCCTACATGCGCCGTTTTTAATTTTCAGCAATTTAAAAACTTGATGTATTTTGCTACTGGTCTCTTCAAATGTATTTTATTTTTCCTCCTAGTAGGAATTACTTACGGTTGCACCTTCAAAACCTAGTTTTACAGTTTTTCTCATCCTTTCTAGGCATTTTTCTCCTTCCAAGCCATTGGATACTCTGCTTTCTGTCTGAGATCGCCAAAATTTTATATTTTAAAAGCTAGTGTAAAAAATTAACTCTTCTCTATTCCTCACCCTTTGATCTCATGAACTCAAGAATAGTGTGGTCACTTTCTCTCAAGGTTCCAGTCACCTTCACTTTGCAAGTAACCTCTCCTTGTTCAAAAAAGATTCAGTCCAGGGTAGTAAAGTCTTTTATTTCACCATCTACCTTCTGACAAATTGAATTGTTCAGAAGTGAGGATAAGAATTTGTTAGACCTCTCGGCAAATTTAGATTTTAGGTTAGATGGAATCTCTCCTCACAATCATATGCCTTTTTGAAAGTTTGGTCATCTGACACAGAAAGATCTCATTCATGTCTTCTATCTGTCAAGGCAATTTATAATGTATTCTCACATCAATACTCCTTTTTTTTCTCAACACACCTTTGATTCTTGCCCAAACACTCTCAATGGGATGTCCATGCTCCAATTCATGAAGATCTGTGTAGATGTGCTATCTTTAGGTACAGTGAATTTGAGTTTGTTCCTGTGGGATTCTTGGTGGTCTCTTAGATTGGTTCTTTTCTTGCAGACATTTCATTGTCCAACTAGGTGACATCATCAGTGATAGAAGGGAGCAGGGTACTCAAGGAGTACCAAGGACTCTGCAGTTTAACTCTACAAATATTATCTTCTATGAGTCTGTTCCTTTGAATCTCATTGTACATATGTTGTGCACTGACAATAAAGAATTATTATTATTATTATTATTATTATTATTATTATTATTATTATTATACTTTATTAATTAAACATGAAATTCAGTCAACTGAAATTCAAAAATGCATCACAAATACCATTGACTGATGCTAATGATTGATACGGGTTGCTGCCAGCGTCCTAGGTATCAACCAAGTATCTTCTTAAAATATATGATGTTCCGAGTAGCACAGTTTTTTTGTGTTTCTGCTGGTGTTATTGCAGGAAGCTGCAATTTGTTGATGTGTCTTATAAAATTCTTGGACATGGCACCAAATGCCCCGATGACAATGGGTATCACTGTTACATGCTTCATCCATAACCAGGTAGTTTCAATGGCCAGGTCACGGTATTTTGTGATTTTTTCCAGTTCTTTTTCTTTGACCCTGGCATCTCCTGGTATTGAAATGTCAATAAATTGTATGTTTCGGCCCTCTACAACCGTGATATCTGACATGTTGTGTTCCAAATGATCATCCATCTGTAATCAAAAGTCCCACAAGGTCTTCACCTTCTCATTTTCGGTAGTAACAACAATAACATCATCATCGTTGTTGTTGTTTTTGTTGTTGTTATTATTATTGTTGTTGCTGTTGTTATTATTATTATTATTTTTAGTCTTCTCAGGCTATGTTCTAATTATGTGGGTCAAGCCAACCATATTTTTGCTATGCCAGTAACATATCTGTCCTATTGTCTTAAGATTCTTACATTCTCTGCAGCGGTGTAGAATTGTTTTCCTTCATGTTTCTCCTCTTCTCTTGTCTCTTTTTTTCTTTTTTCCTTCTTTCCTGATGAAGAGCTCTGAAGAACTTAGAAGCTCCTGGATTACTTTATAACCTTGGACTTGACCTAATCACAATTCCGTTCTAAGACCATTTTGAGCAATAATGGTACGGTTTCAATAACATAAAATGCAAAGTCTTCAACCCCCTCCTCCCCACCCATGCACATTAATTTCTGAGATTTTCATAAATGCTGAACCTACTAAATATTCAGTATGCTAAATGATGAATAGAAAGCACATGTTTGGTAGTCAGTGCAGATAAAAACAGAGGTGATTGTTTATTCTTCACTTATGCCATTTGTCAGTGTTAGGGAGAGAAATGTTCACTTTTTTTTCCTGGGGAAAATGTCATTAGTTTGTTTTCTTTCTCTCGAAGATACATGGACAGATTTTGCTTTTGAACCACAATATGTCAGACCAGAATGATTATAGATCATTTAAGCACATCCCCACATTTTTCATTCGCAACACAGCACATGTGCCACTGAGGCTTTGTGCATAAATTTCTTGATTGGATCAAACTGACTTGATTTACAAGAGATACGTAGGGGTTGATATTTTAGATGGAGTCCTAATTAAAACGAAGCCTGTAAGTTATAGTCATATTTTTAGTCAATAACCTCTGTAGTTGGGCTCTGAATGGCTCATTAACTGTAATAGCTTAGCTATTGAACTTAACTGTACAACTCTCCTGTAATTCAAAACTATCTAGATAGATCTATCTATCTATCTATCTATCTATCTATCTATCTATCTATCATCTATCAATCATATATATATATACACATACATACATACATACATACATACATACATACATGTGTTGTATTTGTGCTGATAAATAAATAAAGGGAGACAACACAAATATAAAAAGGCAACATTAAAAATAAAAATATGGTTTTCTGCCTGGATGGTCCTCTGTAATGAGCCGAAGGACAGAAAGGGGGAGTAGTGAGCTCCCTCCCATATTTGGGCATACCAGGGGTTGTAACACACACACATACATAAATACATACATACATGTGTGTGTATGTGTGTGTTGTATTTGTGCTGATAAATAAATAAAGGGAGACTAGTATAGATCTATTTCAAGCTATTTAGCTCTCATCAGCTAGCCATACCCTTACTGGGATTTGAATTTGGGCATACCAGGGGTTGTAACACAAATACATACATACATACATACACACACACACACACACACACACACACACACACAAACACATATATATTCCCCAGGAAGGACTACAATAAAGTAAGTCTTGCTAGGATTTCATTTTGCATGTAATGTAATTTATCATATGTATTGCATTACCTATTTATTTGATTTATATAGTCCATGGCGACTCAAGGCGGCTTACAGAATATAAATGACATTTAAAACAATAAAAACCAAGAAAAAGAATCAAATAAATTAATATAGCACAATATAATAAAATCACCACCTCCCACCCACCCCTGCCCTGGCAATAGCAGATTACACTCTCGGAGCTCCGGGATCGCAGTTGATACTTTTGCTGCTGGATGGTCCTTTTGGTCCTAAACTGTCCCGAAGAGACGGTGACAGGGAAGAGTATGTCTTGCTGATCTAAGGGACATTGCAAAGTCCCTGATTGATCCAAGAGAATCTCTTCTTGCCAGCAACAGAAGCACAGCCAAAAGCTGCTGAAGTTGGGACAGCTCCGCAACGAGAGGAGAGCAGATAGAGAAAGCGTGTCCATCTGGTGAGGAAATTTTATTGTTATAAAAGAGACTGCCCCAAAAAAATCAAAGCTAATTTAAACTTGCAAAGAAAAGAAAAATAAGTGGTGAAATTAAGCTATATTGGACAGTGTGTTATCCTTTTTCTTTTTTTTATTGATGGAAGTTTTGCAAGTATTTCCTACTTTTTAAAGTGAAAGTATTGGTTTTTCTTCTTCTATTTCTTTTTTTTTTACCTATGGATTTTTCTTTATTTTTGTAATATTGGTTTGGAGGGATTTTTTCTCTTTATTTTGCTCCATTTAAGAATTTTGTTTCTTTTAAGCCTGGAATATAAAGAAGATATAAAAGGAATATAAAGAGGGTAGTAACATCAGAGGGAAAAGAAGTTACACTGCCACTTGGAGGTTGGAGGCTGAGTCCTGGGAACATTGCTTTCTCTTTTTTCTCTTTGATCATTTGACTTTGCACTTCAAAGGCTTCAGCTTGTTTACAGAAGAGATAAGAAGAAGAGCATGGGTTGTTTACACTGGTGCTCTTTGGATGCTTCTTTGGCAGCTGGAGTGAAGTGAAAACAAAATCTTATTTTGAAACTAGAATGGCAGTGTTCACTAGTTGGAAGTATGGCACAACAAAAAGAAACCATAACATTACAACATATTATGTTTGAAATTCAAAAATTATTAGAAACAACAGAGAGAATTGAGAAGAGATTGGAAAATATAGATTGTAATGCAGTAAAATTTGATGGAAAAATTGAAGATATCCAGCAAATGGAAAAAGTTGAGGTTAGAGTCCTAAAAGCCCAAGGGAAAAATGAACAAAGGGGCAAGATAATTGTGGATATTGACAGTGAATTGAGTGTGGTTGGAGATGGAAAGAGTGGAACATGGAAAGGGAAGATAGATGCAAAGGAGCTCTACCTCAGATTTTAAGGGTTAGAAGAAGAAAAAAGAGAAGAATTGATGGAGTCAAGGAGATAAACTTTGACAAAAGAAATACTGAGATAAGCTGATTAAAGAAGTGGACAAAGGGTCTGGAGATTTTACAAGATATGCAAAAAACACAAGTTGTGAAGAGAAGTCCACACAAATTTGATTAAGGAAATAGCCAGAAGACTAATTCCACAAATGGCAAAAGACATAAGACTGCACTATTACTGGAAAGACACAGGTTGAGATATGAAAACTAATAACAAAATATTCGTTAAATTTAGTTAAAATTAGAGCATTATGTTAAAAATGAAGTGATAATGGATATAGTTAGATAAATAATTGATAATAACAATGTACACATATGTATTGGTTTGATAAGAGGATATTTGGTATAAATTCTAAATGGTGATCATGAAAGGAAAAAGAGTAAGACAAATTTATTTAAACTAAGACCAAAAAATAAAAAATAAAAATAAAATGATGATGGATATTGTTAAATAAATGATTGATAATGATAATAATGTAATATTTTTATTGACATGATAAAAGGGAAATTGAATATAAATTGTAAACAGTGATTAAGAAAGGAGGTCTAGAAACTTTGTTATTAAATATAATTATTTTTTTATTTAGAAAGTGTCATAAAGATGTAATGTTGCTGGATGATATTGAG
>NC_138548.1:337787678-337837678 GCF_964273705.1 Natrix helvetica
ACCTATATCTTCACAGCTGATTTGCATGGAGAGCGGATTGCTGCGCCTCAGCTGTGTTACGCCCCAGCGATAATGCGGAAGCTAAGTTTTTTTTAAAAAAAAACTGTGCACACACACGCAGCAATCACTGAACCGGTTGTTAAACTGGCAAGATTCCGCCACTGAAATAACCTAAAAAAAAAAAAAATGAAGATCAAGAGACAAGCAGGTCTACTGGTCCACTTTCAAGGGCTGTTGAGCAAAACATTTTTTTTTTACTTGGGCTCACCAAATAACTGATCTAAATTTTCCCTAGGCCAGATACATGGAGAGGAATTGTGGGAATTCTAAATTCTTTCTTCTTCCTAATCCCAACATATCCTTCCCTTCCCTTCTCCTTTGTCTTTTTCCCCCTGCAATCATGTTTTTTTCCATTCTCAGAAACAACCAACTTGCGAGGAGGGAGTTCTAATGTGGGATTATGGTAGACAGCTGAATTAAATCAGTATCAGATAATCACTGAAAAGATGAAACTCTTTCTTTAAAAAGATTTTTTATTTTCATACAAGTAACCACAAGTATACAATTACATCCTAACAAGCACTATTTTGTATTATCCAATATTATATCACTTCCTCTTACAATCAACCCTCAACAACTATCATTTGCTCTTCCGCTTTCCATACATACATCATATTATGCCCTATTTCATTGCCACCCTACCTCCTCTCCCTCTCTCCTCCTCTCCTTTTTTCCCTCTACCATCCCTTTCTTCTCTACTTCCCCTTCCTCTCTCCTTCTCCTCTCTCCTCCTCTTTTCCTCCTTTCTGCTTCCCTCTCTCCTATCCCCTCTCTCTCTCCTTTCCTCTCCCTTTCTCCATTCCACTCTCTCCACTTGGCTTACATGGTGTATTTCAGTGTTTCCTGGATCACAGAAAAATGAAATTCTCAAAGTTATAATACCTTTGTGTGCAACTATAATGCACCCACATATGGAACAATACTAGATATGTAACTCCTGCAGGTTAAAAGGCACATAGGCCAAAAAGAAAAATCTTAAAGACTACTGTTCCCTATAAAAACCTCTTTAGCTTAAGAGGAAAACAAAGAGAGATATGACAGATGGGCATAAAATTATTCATACTGTGGAGAAATTGGATATGGAGATTTTTCTTCTTCTCTCATACTCTTAAAATGTAATCTCTGCTGTAACATTGAAGCTGATCCTGAGTTTGAGAACTGCTTCTCCATCGAAATTTTCCTGACAGAAATCCTTTTAACTTCTATAAAATGTTCTCATCAAGCTTGCTGCTAAACCTTTTACCAGCAGTGGGAGCTCTGAGGGATGACTTCCTCCTGGGACGTTCAATACAGTAAGGAGAAAATCCCATCGCATAATTGTGAATATGTGATAGCATTAACCAAACTTATTGGAAACAGCATACAGACAGATGGACAGGATACTCATGGGTAAAACAGAAATTTTAAAGTATAGTAAGGTATTAAGCCATGGTGGCGCAGAGGTTAGAATATGTCACTCCCGGATACTTCTGCTGACTGCCGGCTGCCTGAAATTTGGCAGATCAAATCTCACCAAGCGCAAGGTTGACTCAGCCTTCCATCCTTCTGAGATGAGTAAAATGAGGACCCAGGCAGTTGGGGGCAATATGCTGATTCTGTAGTTTAGAGAGGGCTGTAAAAGCACTGTGAAGCAGTATATAAGTCTAAACGCTATTGCTATAGAATGAACACTCCAGTAGTCAAATAAATCTAATCTCCAAACAAGGCAACAATTGTTTGGTTACTGGACTATTCATTCAATATGTTAGTATACTTTATTAGTTTATGATGTTTGTTAATGTCTTGCTACCCATGTGGGTCAGGTTTTCAGCTTTTTCTCTCCTTATCATGTCCTTATCATTCTCCTCTTGGGTTAGATCTCCACACTTCTTGTAGTTCGTCAGCAACCTGCAGAGCTCGCAGCAGAGTTGGATAGTCAGGAAGTTGGGGAGGAACATGGGCCAGTCCTGGAGTCTGGGAAATGCTCTGATGAGGGCTCTGTGTCGGAGGCAGAGAGGGAGCTATGTGCTGCTTCTGGAGCCTCCAGAGTTGGACAGCAGCGAGGCAGAGGAACTGGCTCCCCCTGTTCTCAGTGTGCGCATGCACAGAACTGCCAGAAGGCAAGAACAGTTAAAACAGAAGGGACAACTCCCTTGCCATATCCAAAGCAGGGGTGGCCCATGTGTTTCTGATCTAACTGTATCTCTGCTCCTTCTCAAGCTGGCTTCCTTCCTTCATTTCTCTGCTCTATCTTTTCTCTCATTGCCTTAGAGCAGTGTTTCTCAACCTTGGTGACTTTAAGTCTTGTGGACTTCAACTCCCAGAATTCCCCAGCCAGTTGGCTGGGGGATTCTGGGAGTTGAAATCCACAGGACCTAAAGTTGCCAAGGTTGAGAAACATTGTCTTAGAGGATTCAAATGCAAGAGTGTCTGCAAAAAAACCCTATACTACTTACAAATAGACATAAGTAAGTATTTAGGCAATGATACAAGATCCTGGGCATGTCTGTTTAATGTCTATGGATATTCTCAGTCATCCAGATCATGGTTTTCCCAAAGGTGCTTTTTCCAAGGGGCAACTGGATTTCCTTGTTTTTCTTTGAAGACTTAAAGAAGCATCTTGGATGAGAAGTGAAATGTCTTCAAATAAAAACAAGGAAGTCCAGTTGCCTCTTGAAAAAAACATCTTTGGGATTGGGCATGCTTAATTATTCAATGACGACAATAAGTACAGTTCTTTGTCTAGAAATGAAAGAAAATACAAATCCTATTATATCTACAAGTCTATACATTGGGGTTGATTTGAGATAGCATCTGTCACAGGAAATAGGAACGTACATTTGAGTGTTTGTGATTGTTGAACAACCAATACTCATGGGCTACTTCAAAAGTACTACATAAGGTGGGACCTAAGGACATTGCTGATATTTGGTTTGTTGACAGATGTGTTGCATTGCAAAATACAGGTAGAAAAAGTATAAACTTCTGATCCAATTTAATGCTTTCAAACTATTGAAATTTTGAATACATTTTCCTTTTATACCAGGTGAAATGTTGCTGAAGTTTTTTGTGGCAATTAGCCTCTCAAAAAGCTAACTGCTCTGTCATTCACAACACACTGTAAAAAAAAAAGCCAATTTTGTTTTAGCAACTCTTTCTATTTGTCACAAAAAAATGTGCAGGTCTCTCTGTGTATAATGTGCAGTCATCTGCTACACTACAAAATCTTTTCCATAGCTACTATTAGGTATTTTGGTTGATCAATAGGAAAAAATTATAGTGTTCCCACGTTTCCCAAGGTAAATTCATTGTCTTAATTTTAGAAGATGAATTGAACAATTGTGCATTTGGAAATATTATGTCATTGTCTCCTTAGTAATCATATGATTTTGTGAATATTTATTTTATGGTGATCTTCATTCATTCACTTAGTCCAATTAATTGATTAATGTTTTTTAGTTCTAATTCAGGTATCCATAGAGTCATAACAGAGATGACTGAAATATTTTCTTTGAGAGAGAATGTATGTACCGCTGATCTAGCTTGAATGGCCTGAGGACAAAATTAGAAATGACTAGTTAAATTCTCCATCATATTCGTGGTGGTAGAAATTGGGTGGGCGATTTCTCCAATTGTTTGTGGGGGGGGGGGAAGAGAAATCTTCTATTTTGGAAGGTGGGTATCCCATGGTGATAATACTATCATCCTGGAAAAGTCCCTTTGGAGGTGTTTTATGATGATCTCTTCTGTTTTGATTAATTGAAATTTAAAAACCTTCAGGTGCATAATTTAATTTAATAATTTAGTTTAATAATTTAATGTGATCTAATTTAAACCACGGGTTCAATTGAACAAGAGTTAACTATGCATGAAAACAAGACATTATTTTATATCTTTGGCCAATGTAGAAGTAATAAGTGCTGAAACACCACTTTTCATCGCATGAGAGTTTTTCCGAAACATGTTTCTGCTCCTGGATAGGAAGGACAGCTGGTAAAGAAAAATACAAGTTTGCCTGATGTTCAGTGAACAAAATGGCAATTCTTCACTATGCTTTTTGATTAAGACAGAGCTTTTGATAAAAGAAAGTACTCAAACAGCCTTTCACTGCCCAGAGTCGTCACCCCAGCCTTTGGCAGCCATATCCATTTCATAAAATAAACAAACATCACTTAAGTTGAGCATCCTTATTGAATAGAAGAAAAGACAACCTCAAATAATTTGTCTGGAACATTTGTGGGCAATCTCAAGTCCTCTTCTTCTCCAGAGAAGGATTATGAAGAGCCAGTCTACTTGCCAGCTCTTTATTCTGTAGGACTTGTCAGTTTGGCTAAAAGCAGTTCACTGTTTCATATCCAAAATTTGCATTGAAGGTAAAGGTTCCCCCCGCACATATGTGCTAGTCGTTCCCGACTCTGGGGGCAGTGCTCATCTCTGTTTCAAAGCCAAAGAGCCAGCACTGTCCGAAGACGTCTCCATGGTCATGTGGCAGGCATGACTAAACCCCGAAGGCACACGGAACGCTGTTACCTTCCCACCAAAGGTGGTCCCTATTTTTCTGCTTGCATTTTTACATTCTTTCGAACTGCTAGGTTGGCAGAAGCTGAGACAAGTAACGGGAGCTCACTCCATTACACAGCTCTAGGAGTTTAAACCACTGAACTGCCGATCTTCTGATTGACAAGCGCAGCGTCTTAGCCACTGAACCACCGCATCCCTTAAAATTTGCATTATGGAGATTTAAAAAAGATTTACAGAGTGGGAAATTCTATCAGTCTGTCTTGAAAGGAACTCTTCAGTTAATTGAAAGAGTACAAGAGAAGAAGGCCATGACAAGCTTTTTCTTATTTCAGAATACAGGACTGGAAGCATTGTTCTTAAATTACAGGAAGGCAGGATTGGTTGAAAGTCAAGCAACTTCCAAAGTGCAACTAGTTAGCCTGAGAGAGGTAGCAATTTCCTCTTTGCTGGATATATTCAACGAAAGGGATTCTTGAACTAAGCAGGAAGCTGAATTTTATGAATCAAGTAGCCAGCTGTAATCATGTGATTCTGTGTTTGGATATCAATGGCCTTACAGAACATGCATAATTACAGTACCATTGATTTTGGTGGAATAAAACATAATTAGCATTTTCTGGATGGAACAGATCATTTTATGTTATTATTTTAATTATTCAACCGGCTGAAATCTTTGTAATCAATCAATCAAGACAAAATATATTAAGTATTCTCTTAGACAAAAAAAAGTGGGTTGTAAATATGAAATAAAATGAAATATTCAGGACTGTGGATAAGGAAAAATATGTGACTTTTGATGATCAGTACTTTGTTCCCCACATAGCAAATTATTGATTGATCAAACTCTGCACTGTTCAGAAATACTTCTTATACAGTGTTGAATCCTGATCAAGTTGGCTGTGTTGGTTTGCATAAAAATAACGAGGAAGCTATGAATAATTTGCCCTCATGGGTTCCAGCATTTTTGTTTGTTTCTTTTTTTCTAATTTAGTCTGGATCCCACTGTATATTTTACATTCTCATTTTCTTCTACACTAAAAAGCTGCTATACCTGCTTTTATTATTCTTAGGAATTATTTTTAGGATTGTGAATCCCACACTAGCATACTTCTTGAGAAGGGAAACCTGTGGAATAGGTGTGTTAGCAAACACATTAAAACATTTTAGTGTGTGGTGCGTTTTTAAAAAGGAAGCCTTCAGGCAACTCGTTTCCCGAAAACATGGTACCTTATGGTTGGTGATTTGAAAAATTAATGCAAAAATACCATCTGCTAAACTTCAGATCCATGAATACTATGTGGTCTGTAGAGGATACAGGCCGTACATGAAATTATTGCTCTACCATCTGCTCCAACACAATCCTTTAACTCTCACTCTAGTAAGTGTTAACTTTAGTTATTTGATATCACACAGATCTTAGATGGCTAAATTTTTCTTGGGAAAAAAATTGCATTTCAGCCACTTTCAAAGGATTTATCTAAGGAAGGGAAAGAATCAGAGGTAGTATTCAGCAGGTTCTGACCAGTTCTGGAGAACCGGTAGCAAAAATTTTGAGTAGTTCGGAGAACAGGTAAATACCACCTGGTCCCTCCCCCATCTATTCTCTGCCCCCCCCCCAAGTCCCAGCTGATCGGAGGGAATGGGGATTTTGCAATAACCTTCCACTGGAGTGGGGAGGGAATAGAGATTTTATAGTATCCTTCCCCTGGAGTGGCGAGGGAATGGTGATTTTACAGTATCCTTCCCTTGCTATGCCCACCAAGCCACACCCACCAAGCCATGCCATGCCCACCAAGCCACACCCACAAAACTGGTAGAATGCACAAATATTTCAGCAATAGGCAGAAAAAAAAAAGAATTGTCATGGACCGTCGGGCTTTATATGTTTCAAAAGTTGGGAAAGAGAAGAGAATTTAAATGTGTCCTTTAAAATTCCAAATAACCATTTCCCCCCTCAGAATTCTTTCAAATGTTTCATCTGAATAGATGAATATGGATCATACACACACATACCCTGTTTTAGGTACTTTACAATAACAGCAGAACTATTTATATATTTAAAATATAGAAAGATATGTTTAGCACGTGATCTTACAAAGAATTTAGAAGAGCTCCATCAAGGCTTTTCTATCTCATTACGAATCTGTCACAATCTAATCACAAAGGAATTACCTATAGACAAAAGGGAGATCACTTGGGAAAATAGATTAATTTAATCCAGTCCCTTTGGTAATGATCTACAAATGCAGGATTTGTTTGAATTTAGGATAAATTAATAAAAAAAGTTTACATGGAAAACTTCATGAAAAATCCAATTTTCATTTGTGTGTGTGTGTGTGTGTGTGTGTGAGAGAGAGAGAGAGAGAGAGAGAGAGAGAGAGAGAGAGAGAGAGAGAGAGAGAGAGAGAGAGAGAGAGAGAGTGAGTGTCTAATAGGTTTTTCTGTAAAATTATTATAAATAAGTAGTCTTTGAGTTACAACCATTCATTTAGTGACAGTTAGAAGTTACAACAGCATTGGAAAAAGTGACTTACAACCAGTCCTTGCACTTATGAACGTCACAGCATTCCTAGTCACGTAATCAAAATTTGGACACTAGCTAACCGGCATGCATTTATGATAGTTGCAGCATCTCGGGGTTATGCCATCATCATTCATGACCCTCCGAGAGGACTTCCAACAAGGAAAGTCAATAGGAAAGCGAGATTTGCTTAATGACCACATGAGTCACTTAACAACTGCAGTAATTCATTTAATAACTCCAGAATAAAAGGTTGTTAAAATTGGCTATGATTCACTTAACAACAGCCTGTCTTAACAATGGAAATCCTGCTCTCAAGTTTTTAAACGAATCTTGTGGCCATTTGGCAAATCTCGCTCCTCTATTGACTTTGTTTGTTGGAAATCCTCTGGGAAAGTCACAGATGATGATCACATAACCCTGAGATCTTGCAACCATCATGAATGGAGGCCGGTTAGTTAGTGACCAAATTTTGACTATGTGACTATAGGAATGATGTGACATTTATAAGTGTGAGGACTGGTTCCAATTGTGGTTGCAAGTTGAGAACTACCCTGGTTTCCCTAAAAATGACCTCCCTGGATAATAAGCCCAATTGGGCTTTTTAAGCACGTGCACTAAAATAAGCCCTCCCTGAAAATATTTAAACGCATTTGCAGCCAGTCCCCGCCATTTCCTCTCGTTGCTTGCCACACAAACAACACGAGGTGAGGAGGTGAGGCTGGAGGGGGGGAAAGAGAGGGGGGAACATGCCCCATGGACCCCACACGCCACTCCCACAACCCTAGTCACCATGCCCCTTCTGTCATGCTAATAGCCACCTCAAAAAGAGTGACAGGCCCAGTGACACAGAATACAACAGCAGCCATGAAGTGACCACGCTCACCGCCTCATGCACCTCAAAAATAATAAGACCTCCCTGAAAATAAGGCCAAGCATTTATTTGGGGGGAGGGGTGGTCAAAAGAAAATAAGACCCTGTCTTATTTTCGGGGAAACACAGTTTGTTCATTCAACAGTTGAGGCAGAAAATGACTGCAGACTGACTCAGCCTTTCCTCTGTGTCTAGGGCAGGGGTGTCAAACTCGTGGTCCGCATGCCGGATGCATCACGTGCTAGCCATGCCTACCCCATTTTGGCGAAGGGGGGGGAAGTTGTGATATGTCATGTGACAATGCAAATTTGACACCCCTGGTCAGGGGAATCGGAGCTGTTTCTCTAGTAGCAAAATAGATAGGTTTTTTTTTCACATTCCATAGTTTATATCAAAGACTTTGTTAGATTTGCATTTAACATGGGGATTACATACATGCCTGTATGTATGTAATTTGTTCTGAAACTGAATTGATGAATTAATATAATGGGTTCTTTGGATTTTTATACTGTTGTTGCATTGTAGCTTCCCAAATTTTCTTAATAATTAGATGGGTGGCATATAAATGAAATGAATAAATCAAAATAAATCAATAATTCTTAATTTCTCCTTTTACCTCCTAAGTCATGCCTTAAGTTCTAAAGTTTTGTTTTTTCCTCCCTACTGCTCACTTCTTTCTTTTTCTTTTTTACAAAGACTATAGGTAAAGATTTTAAAAATAGTTTTGATGGGCATGAGAACAGGACTGAATTTTGATTATCAAATTTGGTTGCAACAAATTCACACTGGATAGATGAAATCCATAGTTTTCATTTCCATATATTTTCTCCTGTACTAAGTATGAACTTAACGCTGGATGCTATGTAAGTCCTCTCTATTTTTCCATTTAAAAAATTCTGAAAATTTTTTTTTTAGGAAAGGAGATAATCCTGTAATTGGAATTGTCGACAGTTTTATTGTCACTTTGCTCTTCACTGTTCTCTTTATTCTTCTTATTATTATTTCATAACCTAGAAATAGTACCTTTTCCCTGCTTCATCTGATTTTATTCATAATACTATGAACTCCCATTCCTTTAGTTCTAAATTAGTAAGTTAGCTAACTACATCTCAAACCACATTTTTTTCCTAAGAATGGAAATCCACCCATACAATTGTGCATGTAAATAACGTGTGAAGGGTATAACACTCAGCAAAATGTTAAAGGCTCTAACACAGACAAATCCACTTAATCAGACCATGCACTGAATTAAAAGTTACGAAATGTTTATAAGCCCAGGGACTGAGGTACTCAACGAGAATTACCAGCTAAACATTGTGTTAATGAAATTATGATTAATTATAATTGCTAATTAAAATTTGGGATTATGGTGTTGGTTTTGAGCATTAATAGGAGTAATGGCATTACCATTTTTAATGAACTCTAGTGTAGAAAATTATAGCACAACTTGAGAAAGGAAGAGAGAGAGGGGAAGGAGGGAAGGAGAGAGAGGGAGAGGGAGAAGTAAAATATTGCTAAACCAAGAGGCACACATTCTTTGCTGTTGGACTTAAGTAAATTTAATGTGCTCTAATTTAATAACCAAGTGTAGTCTTTCTTTATTTTGGTGACTGATAATTGTTTTTTTTTAAATTGTACAAGAACTAAAGAAGACATATAAATAGGTGCTCTTTTATGCAGTGGGTGTTAGAGGTGGAGACCCTTTGAGAGCTGTATGCAACGAAATTTCATTTTAATGTATGCCGATTAGTGTACATTCAAAGTGACAATAAAGTTATTCTAAGTCCAAGTCTTCCCAATGGTACCTTACCTCATTGAAATAATGATGTTTCAAACCCTCGAATCTTTTTGTAAATATGGCTCCTTTACCAAAGAACCTGTGGGCTACAAATAAAAGAATGAGTGCGGTTGCCCCCACCTTTCTTCACACTTAGATTGAAAATTAATATTCAGCCATAGTCACTATTTCTTCAATTAAAGGGATTAGGAATGAAAGGGGCAGTCTAGTCTTCACTGTAGCACTGCGAGGCAGCCTTGTTGCATACTACAACTACATGGAAGGGGTTTTTTTTGTTTTTTTTTGGAGTAATTAATGCCTGGATATATCAGTAAATGTCAAATTCCCATGGGAGCTTCCCATTTGACCTACATTATTATGCCTCTTTAGGATTCATTAACTATCATCAGACCTCTTGAAGAATTTGCTGTTATTCACCTTTTCATACATAATGTATGTCGACTTAAATTAGATCCCTCATTTGCATCTTCTTGGTTGCACGGTTCCTCCTGCTGCGTGGCATTTGCCGGTTGCAATGTTGGCTGAATTTGAGTCGCCCTTTACTGAGGACCCTTCTGCCTCACACACTCAGCATCTCTTCTTTGCGCAGTGTTAACGACACGCTCCTGAGATGTTTGTGGAATTGCAGGCTCTTGGTTCATCTATATAGGTCTCATACCTCACTGAGTTCATTCGCTGAATCCACAATTACAACCATGTCCTGACCCAGCTCCCCAAACACGACAAACCCTCTGACCTGAGCTCAAAAGACCCTTTTATTAGGAGTGCCAGCAGCCCCAGCAAACAAGTCTGGCCAGTGGGAAGATGAATAGTTGGCTGCCACACCTATTCATCTCTGTCCCCTGCCTTTTATCCCCAGAGCTAGGGTGGGATTTCTCTAGCAGCAATGCAGTGGTGGGTTTCCATTTTTTTTACTACTGGTTCATTTGTGCACACACCAATGCTTCTGCGCATGCGCAGAAGCATCTGGGTAGTTGGGCGTAGCCTCCCGCTGCCGCTACTACCGGTTTGCCCAATCCAGACTGTACTGGGAACAACCCACCTCTGCAGCGGTGGCTCTTTCTTTCCAAGGATTGGCCCATGGCTTTTCACTGCTCTTCTCTTCTCTGCCTTCTGTGCGTCCGCACATCAGCTGTTGCTCCTCTTCCTCATCAGCCACTGGGGACTGTTGACTCTCCATCTGAGGGCTGATGGATGGCCCAGGCTCTGCCTCTGTCTGTCTCTGTGCCGGCTCCATTCCTTCTTACTCCACAGAGATCCCAGGTTGCCCTGATGCTGAGCCTACTCCCACACTGCCTCCTCCTTATCCTCTTTGACAAATGACCACTTTGACAAATGACCTATTTGATTGAGAATATGGAACCCAGGCTGTGCCTGAAAATGTCTTTGTGGCTCAGGGCATAAGAAGGACTTTACGAGAAAGAAACAGTAGGTAAAGAAAAATAAACCAATGGAGAGTTTTTAGAACAGGAACTTGGAAAAAGCAGGTAAATCCTTCACTTGCAACCATTCATTTAGAAATTGTTTGAAGTTACAACAGAACTGAAACCTATTGCAGTCACGTCATCAAAATTCAAGCGCTTGTTTTTGTGATGGTTGCAGCGTCCTAGGGTCACATGATGGTTGCAGTGTCCTAGGGTCATGTGATTGCTATTCATGACCTTCGCAGTCAGCTTCTGATGAGAAAAGTCAATGGAGGAAGCCGAGTCCACTTAACGACTGCACGGTTAGCACCTGCACTGATTTGCTTAACAACACTGACAAGAAAGATTGAAAAATAGGACGCAGCTCGCATTGCTTAGCAAAGCAAATACTGACCGCAATTGTTGCTGTAAGTCAAAGACTACCTGTATAGTCTAAGAGCCGTGGTGGCACAGTGGTTACAATTGCAGTATTGCAGGCTAACTCTGCCAACTGCTATCAGTTCAATCCTGACCGGCTCAAGGTTGACTCAGCCTTCCATCCTTCCGAGGTCAGTAAAATGAAGACCCAGATTGTTGTAAGCAATAGGCTGATTCTAAACCACTTAGAGAATACTCCCACATACATCCCTGCGGCCAATCCGCTCTCACAGGGAGGGCCTTCTCCAGGTGCCGTCCACTAGGCAATGCCAGCGGGCGGCGCCAAGGAGTAGAGCCTTCTCTGTGATGGGCCCAACCCTCTGGAATGACCTCCCCCCCAACATTAGAACCACCTCGGACTTCCGCTCCTTCCGACAAAAATTGAAGACTCACCTGTTCCGACTAGCTGGCCTGGCATGATTATAAATGTTACATCTATGAACTCCTGGTAGTATATTCTCATCTGGTTATTTTAAGGGTAATGTTTTAGTTTTAATTGTTTTTAGGGCTTTTAGCCTCATATTTATTCTTCTGTACAGTACTCTTAATTTTAACCTCCTCCACATACATACATATATTTATAGTTCTATTTATATTTGTATTTTATCTGTGATTTATTGTGGACTGTACACCGCCCCGAGTCCCTTTTTGGGAGAGGGGGCAGTTTAGAAATGTGAATAAATAATAATAATAATAATAATAATAATAATAATAATAATAATAATAATAATAATACTGTGAAGCAGTATATAAGTCTAAGTCAGGGGTTTCAAACTCACGTCAAGGGATCACATGATATATTTGGACTTTCCCCCCCTTCACTAAACTGGGTGTGGGCATTGCCAGCGTGTAATGCATCTGGCTTGCAGCCAGGAGTTTGACATCCCTACTCTAAGTGATATTGCCATTGCTATATAAGATGAAAGCAAGAGCACAATTGGCTGAAGATGAATTTAGTTTTCAATAGTTTACGTAGTTACCAAAAAAAAACCTCAACCCACACACAATACAACATTTTCTAAAGTGTAAATATCAGCACGTGTGGAATCTGTTTCATATAAGATCTGGAGAAGGCTGATATTAGAAAAGCTTTGTAGAAACATATTTGTTTTCTTCTTCCTCCCAATCCTGCCCCTGAAGTCACTTAAACTCCAGATGTAATCAGTATCAGCAACCTTAAAGAATAGATCCTGGAGCACCGGGGAACTGCCAGAGGACTGGAAAAGAGTGGATGTGGTTTCCATCTTCAAAAAATGGAAAAAAATAGATCCAGGAAACTTTAGACCTATCAGCCTGACCTCAATATCAGAAAATATTCTGGAAAAGATAACCAAGCAAAGAATTAGTGAGCACCTAGAAGTAAACAAAGTAATAGCCAAAAGCCAAAATGGGTTTGTCAAAAACAGATCATGCCAGACTAATCTTATTGCATTCTTTGACAAAGTGATAAAATAAGTGGACCAGAGGAATGCCGTCAATATAGTTTACTTGGACTTCAGTAAGGCATTTGATAAGGTAGACCATAACCTATTATTAGATAAAGTAGAAGAATGTGGGTTGGACAGCATCACTACCAGATGGATCTATAACTGGCTCACCAACCGCACTCAACGTGTAGTCCTCAATGGAACTGCATCTTCATGGAGGGAAGTATGCAGTGGAGTACCCCAAGGCTCTGTTTTAGGCCTAGTACTCTTCAACATCTTCATCAATGATTTGGGTGAGGGAATAAATGGGAACTCATCAAATTTGCAGATGACACCAAGCTGGCAGGAATAGCCAACACTCCAGAATACAGGCTTAAGATACAGAAGGATCTTGACAAACTTGAACATTGGGCACTATCTAATAAGATGAAATTCAATGGTGAAAAGAGTAAGGTTCTACATTTAGGCAAGAAAAACGAAATATACAGGTACAGTATAGGTGGTACCTTTCTCTAAAGTAGTAACTGTGAGAGGGATCTTGGAGTCCCAGTGGACAACCATTTAAATATGAGCCAACAGTGTGCAGCAGCTGCCAAAAAAGCCAACACAGTTCTAGGCTACATAAACAGAGGGATAGAATCAAGATCACGTGAAGTGTTAATACCACTTTATAATGCCTTGGTAAGGCCACACTTGGAATACTGCATTCAATTTTGGTTGCCACGATGTAGAAAAGATGTGGAGACTCTAGAAAGAGTGCAGAGAAGAGCAACAAAGATGATTAGGCAACTGGAGACTGAAGAACGGTTTCAGGAACTGGGTATGTCTAGTTTAATGAAAAGAAGGACTAGGGGAGACATGATAGCAGTGTTCCAATATCTCAGGGGTTGGCACAAAAAAGAGGGAGTCAAACTATTCTCCAAGGCACCTGAGGGTAGAACAAGAAGCAATAGGTCAGGGGTGGGGAACTGTGGCTCTTTTGCGACTTGTGGACTTCAACTCCCAGAATTCCTGAGGCAGCTATGTTGGTTCTGGAATTCTGGGAGTTGAAGTCCACAAGTCGCAAAAGAGCCACAGTTCCCCACCCCTGCAATAGGTGGAAACTAACAAAGAGAGAAGCAACTTAGAACTGAGGAGAAATTTCCTGACAGTTAGAACAATTAATCAGTGGAACAGCTTGCCTCCAGACGGTGTGAATGCCCCAACACTGGAAGTCTTTAAGATAATATTGGATAGCCATTTGTCTGGAACGATATAGGGTTTCCTGCCTAGGCAGGGGGTTGGACTAGAAGACCTCTAAGGTCCCTTCCAACTCTGCTATTTTATTGTACAGATCTTGGTGATTAATATGTTTACAATTAATCACATTACAATAAAATCACAATTAAAACTAGTACTAATGTTCTTTTTTTTCTGCCAACTTTTAAAATACGTATATGTATACAAAAAAAAGGCATCCAAGTTTATCAAGACCTTAGCTTACTCCATGCGAGGTACTGATTCTATTGTGTTTTCAATATTATTAGCTGAAATAAATTTATTTGACTCTGAAAAAGCTTCTCTCCGCATTCAAGACACTCCACATTTACTGCAGATATATACAACATTTCTCCTTTAGGCTTCCCCTCTGTCATTACGTGCCATTACTCTTTATCAGAGCAATCTGTGTTTTGTAAATTACTAGAATGTACCCTTGATAAATTAATAAATAAAACTTACATTAACGTCTTTGCCAGTCAAAACATTTTACACTTTATATGGGGAGACATACATTGTGTTTACGCAGCTGCCTGCTTCCAAAGTAATATTATTATTATTATACATCAAGCTTTAAAAACCATCTTGTATGAAGTTTTGCCAATGCTTTAATGATACTGAAGTGTTATGTATCCTTATTTATTCTCCAGTATTTACTCTGGAATATTTTCAGTGACAAGCAAACATGATCAGCACAGTGGAAAACAGTGTTTTAAGATTCTTTAGCTGAGTTTAAAGGTAAAGGTTCCCCTCACACATATGTGCTAGTCGTTCCCGACTCTATGGGGTGGTGCTCAGCTCTGTTTCAAAGCCGGAGACCCAGAGCTGTCTGAAGACTTCTGTGTGGTCATGTGACCGGCATGACTAAATGCATGGAACGCTGCTACCTTCCCACCAAAGGTGGTTCCTATTTTTATATTTGCATTTTTACATGTTTTCGAACTGCTAGGGTGGCAGAATCTGAAACAAGTAACGGGAACTCACCCCTTTATTTGGCGCTAGGGATTCGAACCACCAAAATGCCGACCTTTCTGATCGACAAGCTCAGAGTCTTAGCCACTGAACCACTGGGTCCTGCAGTGGCTAAGACGCTGAGCTTGTCAATCAGAAAGGTCGGCAGTCGGCAGTTCAAATCCCTAACACCGCATAATGGAGTGAGCTTCCTGTACAGGGGGGTGTGTGTGAACATCCTCCCAACCAGTGTAGCCATGCGGTTTCTCGGCCAGTGGGGGCGAGCATCTTGTCTCCCTCTCTCTCTCTCTCTCCCTCCCTCCCTCTCTCTCTCTCTCTCTCTCTCTTTCTTTCTTTCTTTCTTTCTTTCTCCCTCTCTCTCTGTTTTCTCTCTCTCACACACTCTCTGTCCCTCTCCTATTTTTCAGATCCATCTAATTGGAGGAACTTGGTGCTGGAATTATTTAAACAGAATTTGGTAGAAATGAATAACATTTGCTGTGACTTTAGTAAGATGAGACAGAGATACTTAGAAGTTTCCTTTTGGGGGGAAAACGCTGCGGAATTTACTTGCTATGCTGTGCTTATCCATTCCCATCTACTGCCATCACCCCTAACATCAGTATAGTTCACTGTTACCTTGCATTAAAGAGAAATAGAGTCTCATGTTATGCCCCAAGCAACTGAATATTTCCATTGGCTCCAGTTAAGTGGGTCAGTGAACTGGAACTATTTAGTTTCTGTAGGGTCTCCCCCCCACACACACACACCTTTTGTGGCGCTTACTGACTCCTACAGCTACTGAGTATAGATGTAATAGCAGTCCTTCCCTGAATTTTTCCCCCCAAAGAAAATGCCACAATCTGCAAAATCAATCTCACTTGCAGCACAGATGGCCACGATGAACAAAATCTGCTGTTGTCTGTCATTTTTCACCAGAAAAGTTCCTAAAGGCAAGCATACTTTTGAAGAAGTTGTGCAAAAGGAGAAAAAAAAAAGAGTCTACCCTTTATTAGGAAAAGTCATTAAAATGATATAGGTTAGTTGAAGCTAAACAAAGAAAAACTTATATCAGAATTATGTTGCCTAGGGTGAGAAAAAAGCATATTGCAGGGTAGTTGTTAAAACAAAAACAAAAGACTTCCTTGGGTTTATTTGCATATGTTAGATTTTAAAAATTGCTTTGCATTGCATTCAAAGATCGCTAAAGAAATACAGCAATCGCGATAGCACTTAGACCCAGACACTGCTTCATGGTGCTTTATAACCCTCTCTAAGCAGTTTACACAGTCACATATTGCCCCCAACAATATGGGTCCTCAATTTACCGACCTTGGAAGGATGGAAGGCTGAGTCAACCTTGAGCCAGTTCGGATCGAACTACTGGCAGTGAACAGAGTCAGCCTGCAATACATTCTAACCACTGTGCAGCTTTGGCTCTTAAAATAGTATAAAAACAGTAAGCATGTCAAACACAGCCATATTAAGCAACAACAACAACAGCCCAGTCTCATCTTGACCTTCACTGCTGCAACTCCTGCCTTTTCCTCTTCCTTGTTGTGCCCTTGTATCTCCTTCTCCCAGATAGAATTCACGTGTGACCTTCCACTGAAATGTCAGAGACCATTGGTGATACGGACTTTCCATCTTTCTGAATCATCCCTGGCTGCCTATTCTTTCCAACTTCCTTTGAGAGACCTAATGAGTTATTATTATTATTATTTGTTTATTAACTTTATATGCTGCCTATCTCCCTGAGCAGGTGACTGTAGGCAGCTTACAAACTATAAAAAATAAATTAAAAAAACTATTAAAATTATTGGATGAGATCTTCTTACTCCATTAACCACCTCCAGTGGTGATTGTCCTCCTCAATTAGATGGTCATGCAATGAAAGACAAGACAATAAGGAGAATACTTGCAGCTCAGGATTGAAATGGAGGGTCCTTGGTGCTCTCTGAGGTTGTTTTCTTGCAGATGTTTCATTACCCAAATTAGGTAGCATCATCAGTGCAGGTAATGAAATGTCTGCAAAAGAACAACCAAGCTCAGAGAGCGCTAAAGGCCCCTCAAAGATAAGGCATTTACATACCATCCTTGTCCTCTTTGATTTAGAAAGGTAGAAGACTTTTTGTTACCGACCAAATAATTCAACTGTAGCGTAAACTCCCTTATTTGCTGAATTAGTGTAATCATCCAAGATACTCTATGAGAACTCCTCAAAAGGAGTTTGAGACTAAAACATATGAAGAACCGTTACAGGAACTGAGGATGGCTAGTCTGGTGAAGAGAAGGACCAGGGGAGACATGATAGCAATGTTCCAATATTTGAGTGACTGCCACGGAGAGAAAGGGGTCAACCTATTTTCCAAGACACCTGAAAGCCAGACAAGGAATAATGTATGGAACCAGATCAAGGAGAGAGTCAACCTAGAAATAAGGATAAATTTTCTAACAGTGAGAACAATGGAACAGCTTGCCTTCGAAAGTTGGGGGAGCTTCATCACTGGAGGCTTTCCAGAAGACATTGGACTGTCATTTGTCAGAAATGAAGCAGGGTCTCCTGCTCTGTGGGGGGGTTAGACTAGATGACCTACAATGTCCCTTCCAACTCTGTTCATCTGAAAAGGGTCTTTTCTTTTAAAGAAATGCCAAACAAGTTCTCTTCCATTAAATTAAGTAATAGCTGCTAAGAAATAAAAATGCAGGATCATTTTTTCTACTTGGACTGCTTGGCAGCAAGAATTTTGGGGTTCCTACCTTTAAATTTATTATAGCAAATATAAATCTCTAACTGACCTGAATAAATGATTCCTCGGCTTTTCAGATTTTCCCAGTTTGCAGAACTTTTTAATGCAGAAAGAAAAAGAACCTGTTCAGCACATAGAAAAGTATTAATAATTGTCAGCTCTGTTTTTCTTTGCTGTAGTGTTTGGAGGGGGGGGGGAAGAAAATTTGGTTGTTTCAGTAATTTTCACTTTTATTCTGGGTGGGCATTTTTTTTTCTCCCTGCCAACCCTTTTAGCATAAGCCAGGTGTCAACAAGCCGTTCAGCCTGTTTGTGATCATTAAGCAGCATTAAAAGCTATCACTGTGTCACAGAATGAAATGAGAACATTGGGTAGCCTGCTACCTGCGAAGTAATTATTGTCTGACACATTTACAGTCTCCAAATCAACCATCCAATTTTGCACACACACACACACACACACACACACACACACACACAAAAGATATATAGCACTGGAAGCTAAAATCTTGCTGGGATGTTCATTTTTTACCATTTCCATTAAGATAGTTTAAGTTAAATGCACAGGAAAGTACCCAGTTGCTGTGCTTATCATTAAAACAAATGATATAATGCGGAAAAAATATCCGTGTTCACAAATTGAGATTTGCAAATAAGATGACGTGATGAGAAATCTGTATACAAAATAAGGTTCCTCTTTTTTTAACCCAGACTGGGGCCACTGGACAAAATGAGAGACCCTAGGTGTTTGCCAATAAGTCTTATGTGGAATGACAAACCGCAATTACCAAAACACACACCTTATAGTTATTTCCTGTCAGTTAGGACGATTAATCAGCGGAACAACTTGCCTCCAGAAGTAGTAAATGCTCCAACGCTGGAGGTTTTAAAGAAGAGATTGGATAACCATTTGTCTGAAATGGTATAGGGCCTTGATGGTGAACCTATGGCATATGGAAAGCCTTCTGAAGCCTGGGGAAGGCGAAAAATGGCCCAACGGGCCTACTGGAAGTCCGGAGGCATGCATGGGAGGTAGGGCATTGCATTATGGGTATACACTATCGTGCACACACACCCTTTTGGCACCCGAGCAGAAAAACATTCGCCATCACTAGTCTAGGGTTTCCTGCCTAAGCAGTGGGTTGGATTAGATGATCTCCAAGGTCCCTTCCAACTCTGTATTCTATTCTATTCTATTCTATTCTATCCTATCCTATCCTATCCTATCCTATCCTATGGCTAAAAAGATTTGTGTTTTCTCTTCAAAGTAATATAGTGTCATTTTTTAAAAAAAATACTCAGGGAAGAAAAAATTTCTAAAATGTATCTTCCTGAACAGAAACATTTATACATTTTTCTATCAGAGATAAATTAATGAATTGGAGTTACATTTTCTGATATGTTTCGCTATGAAATAATCCCTTTTTATTTTAGCAAGTACTAAAGCTAGACAGCATACTAAAAAGCAGAGACATCACCCTGCCAAAAAAAGTGCGTATAGTCAGGGCTATGGTTTTCCCAGTTGCAATGTGTGGCTGTGAAAGTTGGACCATATGAAAGGCTGAGCACCAAAGAATTGAGGCCTTTGAACTATGGTACTGGAGAAGACTCCTGCGAGACCCTTGGACTGCAAGTCGATCAAAGTGGTCAGTCCTAGAGGAGATCAATCCTGCTCTTTAGAAGGCCAGATCCTGAAAATGAAACTCAAATACTTTGGCCACCTAATGAGAAGGAAGGACTCACTGGAGAAGAGCCTAATGCTGGGAACGATTTGGGGGCAAAAGAAGAAGGGGACGGCAAAGAATGATGTGGCTGGATGGAGTCACTGAAGCCGTAGGCATGAGCTTAAATGGATTCCAGAGGATGGTAGAGGACAGGAAGGCCTGGAGGAACGTTGTCCATGGGGTCGCAATGGGTCGGACATGACTTCGCAACTAACAGCAACAACGAAGCCAGTAAGAGGAAGAGAAACTAAATGCTCAGAGGATATTTTTAAAGCCATTTAAACAAAGCCAGTGGTTCCTATTTCTTGAAAAAATCTAGGCATTTGTATATAAGTTGCCATGTCTATTTCATCTGGCAAAGAGCCTCGTAGATCTAGCTGGGTTTTTAAAACCCAGCCAAAGGAAATGGGCCCTGCCTAATGTGGGAGAGACTGGTTGCAAGAATTTCCTTCAAATATAGCAATGGATAATGCTTTTCTTGCTATCTAGAGAAATGTCACCTCCATTAAAATGCAGCATACAGTACACAGAAGCTTATTTTCTGTGATGTCTGATCTGGATTCATGATCCTGAAATAAGTTGACTTGTAGATCAGAGATGGGTTGCTCCCAGTTTGGCCTGGATTGGGCGAAGCGGTAGTGGCGGCAGTGGGAGGCTCCACCCACCCGCCTGGATGCTTCTGCATCACGCATGAGTGCAAGCATGCACACAAGCATGAGTAAACCGGTAGTGCCGGGATTTGCAACCCACCTCTGTTGTAGATGTGTAGATCGCTATTTTGTTTGTATATTTTTATTTATTATTTTTTATTTGCCTGACATGGCACTGATTTCTGCAACAAGTTAGTCAAAGTTCTTTCCTCCTGCCCCTGTTGATTTAGAATTGCTTGAAACCTCAAACGTGTTTAGCCTCAAAAAGGAAAATGCAAAATTAAAGCATTACAAAAGATCCATTTTTCTTTGCCTTGCAAAGTGGGTCTATTTCAGATTCCAATTTTAAAACAGAAAGGAAAAGAAAAAGGAACCCAGGATTAAAGGGGGGAAACCTCTAAATTTGATTTCATCTTAATGTCATTAACATTTTAACTACATTAATTGAATGCAATTAATGTGATTGTTCTCTATTGAATTTTCTCCTTCTTCCACATTAAAAATTACAGCTCTTTGGCATCTTTTGAAGTGCCTTTTAGACTATATGCAAGGCTTTCAGGCTGAGGGTGGCTGTAGTTAAATTAAACATATCCAAAACATACTTTATTAACAATTCTGTAATCTGCACTTTGTAAGTCACTACAAAAACTGAAATGCAGCTATACTTGTGTCATTGTGAAAGGTGTCTATAATTTACTGAATTTCACAGAGTAATTTTCCGAGCAAAAAACTCAATTCCAAAGACTTATATACTAGAAGTTTGTGTGTGTGTGTGTGTGTGTGTGTGTGTGTGTGTGTGTGTGTGTGTGTGTGTGTGTGTTCCAATATTCCAGAGGCTGCCACAGAGAAGAAAGGGTCAACTATTCTCCAAAGCACCTGCAGACAGGACAAGAAGCCATGGATGGAAACTAATCAACCTAGAACTATGGAGAAATGTCCTGCCAATGAGAACAATTAATCATACAATGACTTGCCTCCAGAGGTTGTGAGTGCTCCAACACTGGATGTTTCTAAGAAGAGACTGGACAACCATTTGTCTGAAATAATACAATAATGCAATAATATAATAGCAGAGTTAGACGGGACCTTGGAGGTCTTCTAGTCCAACCCCCTGCCTAGGCAGGAAACCCTATACTGTTTCAGACGAATGGCTATCCAACATCTTTTTAAAGACTTCCAGTGTTGGGGCATTCACAACTTCTGGAGGCAAGCTGTTCCACTGATTAATTGTTCTAACTGTCAGGAAGTTTCTCCTCAGTTCTAAGTTGCTTCTCTCCTTGATTAGTTTCCACCCATTGATTCTTGTTCTACCCTCAGGTGCCTTGGAGAATAGTTTGACTCCCTCTTCTTTGTGGCAACCCCTGAGATATTGGAACACTGCTATCATGTCTCCCCTAGTCCTTCTTTTCATTAAACTGTACATACCCAGTTCCTGCAACCGTTCTTCATATGTTTTAGTCTCCAGTCCCCTAATCATCTTTGTTGCTCTTCTCTGCAGTCTTTCTAGAGTCTCCACATCTTTTCTACATCGTGGCGACCAGAACTGAATGCAGTATTCCAAGTGTGGCCTTACCAAGGCATTATAAAGTGGTATTAACACTTCACGTGATCTTGATTCTATCCCTCTGTTTATGTAGCCTAGAACTGTGTTGGCTTTTTTGGCAGCTGCTGCATACTGCTGGCTCATATTTAAATGGTTGTCCACTAGGACTCCAAGATCCCTTTCACAAATGATATGGCATTTCCTGCTTGGGCAGGGAGATTGGACTAGATACAGGGGTGTCAAACTGGGGGCCTCCGGGCCAGATGTGTCAGGTGCAGGCTGTGCCCACCCCAGCCTTGCAAATAGGGAAAACACCATGAAATGTGATGGCAACATGACCAGTTTAGCTAGAAAATCTCCAATATCCCTTCCAACTCTGTTATTCTCTCTCTCCCTCCCTCCCTCCCTCCCCCTCTCTCTATTTAAATATGTTTTATCCCAGCTTTATTGCTTTGTAAGCTAATACTCCCCCCCTCCTCCTTTTTTGCCCACACAAAGTTGTGAAGTGAGTTGGGCTGAAAGAGTGACTTCACAAAGTCACCAAGCCAGTTTTTATGGCTAAGGTGGAAGTAGAACTCATAGTCTCCTGATTTCTAGGCTAGTACTTTAACCACTACATCAGATTGGCTCGATGTTAGGAGAAATTGCATGACAGATTTGTGAGTGAAGTCTTTAAAAAAAACCCTACTGCTGTAAATGTGAAACAAATCAGATTTCAAGATGAAAAAAGTGAGAAACTGCTTGAAACTGACATGTCAGATTCACCTGTCCTTAGCAGTGTCATCTCTAGCCTCTCAACAGCCTGCGATCACTCCTGTCTTCTGCTACCTGATCCTTTAAGTTTAATTGGAGATGACAGGGACTGAACATATATTTTTTGTATGCAAAACAGATGCCTTATCACTAAGCTGTCAATCAAATTAGTAGTGGGAAACAGATAATGTTTTGCATTCATAGACTTCAGTAGATACCTGGGTTTAGATTTTATATTTTCCTTTTTCAACTGGCAAGAAAAGGATTCCAATTATAATAAGAAACAATTAGAAATACCGTAAAGCTGCTCATATAAATTCAAACTATAATGGCTGTGCTGCTTATTTTTTTAATGGTAGTTTGCAGTTGTGATTTAACTCAGTTCTGTAGATTTTTACAATCCAAAAAAATAGAATCCATGAAAACTTTTATACATTCATAGATTTTAAAGAGTGACTTTTTGAACACAAAAGACGTCTCTTTTATTTACACATTTCCTTTTTTCCTTTTTTTAAAATCCAAATTCTAGGCATAATAGAATTTCCATAATAAAAATCTTGAACAATTAAAAAGAAACAACTGATAATTGCATCCAGAAAGACTCCATAAGACATACATATACTCACTCATCACCCTGCTCCAAGGCCTTGGGAAATAGTCGCGTATAGGTCTAGATATGCCCAAATAAACTTTGATTGTCACATCAACACTCAGAAATTAGAAGCACTGTTGAACAAAGTCATGTAATCACCCCTCCCAAAATTGAAACATAAACATTGCATTTGGTTGTCCATATTCATCTATTAGCCATCCAAAGTCAGGATGTTGTCAGGTCGTTCTGAAATCAAATTAGATTTTTAAACTTGCTTTTCATTGTAAGACAAAGAAGGGTATCATAATTGCAACGTTGTGACAAATTCATAAAATAACATAAAAGTCATAAAAACATAAAATATCTATGTAATTCGACTAGCCTATCAAATGCATACAAGTTGCAGTCACTTTTGAAAATGTCAAAAGCAAAGTAAGAACAGTCATTAGAAATGCAGCAGGTTGGTGCAGGTTTTCAGTGGGTGTCTGTGCGAGCCATTTTAAAGCACCTATTATTTATTTAATTCCTTTTATACTTTTTCTTTTCTTCCATAAAAACAGGGGAATGTATGTTGTTATTCTGCCCGTGGTTTTTTTATTATTATTTTTTATTTTAAATTTTCAAAACAAACACAACACAAAGAATCCTCCTTCTTTGCATACTGTAGGAAGTGTTTCGGTTGGTTACAAAAAGTTTTCGTGCGTCTCTTCCACTGTTGTCACAACATTCGTATTAACTCAAGTATTTTAAATCAGATATTTTTATACATATTACCATCATCATACCTCCATTTTCATTTGACTATAATTGTTTAAACGTCCTTCATCATAAAATGTACCAAGATTTAAAACCTGACCACATACTGGCATTTCATTTGTTATTTCTAATATCCTCCAATAACACTATATCCTTATAGCCTGTTCTGAGTAAACATCAATAATATTTAGTAACAAAAATTTCTAATCCTCCTTTCCAAATCACTGTTAACAATTTACATCCAATTACCTTATGTTGTACATATGTATGTATGTATGTATGTATGTATGTATGTATGTATGTGTGTGTGTTACAACCCCTGGTATGCCTAAATATGGGAGGAAGGTCACTACTCCCTCTTTCTGTCCTTCGGCTCATCACAGAAGACTATGCAGGCAGAAAACCATATTTTTATTTTTAATGTTGCCTTTTTATGTTTGTGTTGTATTTGTACTGATAAATAAATAAAGGGAGACTAGTATAGATCTATTTTGAGCTAATTAGCTCTCATCAGCTAGCCATACCCTTACTGGGATTTGAACCTGGGCTGTATTATATCTTAGGCAGGAGTCTTAGCCACTAAGCCACAGGCTCTCCTCCTTATCAGTTGAGCCAGGGAAATAGGTATGTATTTGTGTTACAACCCCTGGTATGCCTAAATATGGGAGGAAGGTCACTACTCCCTCTTTCTGTGGCTAAGTGGCTAAGACTCCTATCCTCCTACTATCACACATACATACATACACATTGTTATCATTATCCCTCCTTCATTTAACTCTATCCATTATCATAGCATTCCCCCCAATAATTAGCTAAATTCAACTTAGTTCTTTTTTATTAACCTTTATATATAAACAAATAATTTCTAATCTTCCTTTCATAGGTACCATTCAATATTCATGTCCAATTACTACTTGTAATACCAATACCAAAACCAATACATATGTACACATTATTATCATTATCAGTTGTTTATTTAACCATATCTAACTTTCACTAACTTTCACTAGTTTTAGATTAAACACTTTCATCTATCAGCCTGTATCTTTCCAGTAGTGAAACAGTCTCATGTCTTCTGCCATTTGTGGCATCAGTCCTCTAATCATCTCCTTAATCAGATTTGTATGGACTCCTCTTTGCAACTCTGCCCATGGGTTTGAAGTGTGGTTTATTTGGTTTGAAATTCTAATAAAACATAAAAAAGGTGAAGAAGCTGATTACAAGAACCAGAAGATTAAAAACATATTTGTTAGACACAAAGATATAATGATTTGAACTTCATAAAGAGATTGTTGCAACCAAGGTAGGTTTTTATCAGAGAAATATTTCAAGAATCTCCCAAGAACAACTTAGCTCAAACTTAGCGAGTATGGAAACAATGATGGTTTCAGGTCACCAAAGAAGGACCTGTGATCATCCAGAGATTGCTAAACTATCATTCTTAGCATGTGAAATGGCGAGTGATGCTAGAAGTTGCTATAACAACATACAAAGGATCAGTTTCTTACCTCCAATATAGGTATGAAAGGCCCAACTAAGTCCTTTTTTTGTTTCCTAGCATTTTTTCCAGAGATACTGGGACTCCTTTTTTGGATCAACTAAATATTGATCTGTTGGTTCTGCCAGAAATTGACTGACCAGCTTGTCACCTGAGCCTGACACCATGGGCTGAGAGATAGTGACTGACTGAAAGCCAACAAGCCAGCTTTCACGCCTAAAGTGTGTAGAACTCACAATCGAACTCACAGTCTCCTGGTTTCTAGTCTGGAGCCATAACCACTAGACCAGATTGCCTCATTCTGGTTTCTGGTTTTCTGATTTATTGGATGTATATACCGCCCTTCTCCCAAAGGACTCAGGGCGGCATACAACATTTTAAAAAACACATATTACAAGCACAAATCAATTTTTAAAATATTTTTGGAGCAGACCATCAGTTTCTGAAGTACACAAAATTTCAAAATAGGGACAAAATTCAATATAATATCTGATTTGGATAAAAGAATCAGCTTAATCATCTCTGCTGCACTTTGCTGTGGGGAATAATATATCATTCATTCTTATATTTTCAAATCTAGTCCATAATATTTTACCCAACTTTGTAATATAAAAGCTGAATAAACAGAGGGATGGAATCAAGATCATGTGAAGTGTTAATACTGCTTTATAATGTCTTGGTAAGACCACACTTGGAATACTGCATTCAGTTTTGGTCGCCATGATGTAAAAACGATGTTGAGACTCTAGAAAGAGTGCAGAGAAGAGCAACAAAGATGATTAGGGGACTGGAGGCTAAAACATATGAAGAACGGTTTCATGACTAGTATAATGAAACTAGTTTATGTCTAGTTTAATGAAAATAAGGACTAGGGGAGACATGATAGCAGTGTTCCAATATTTCAGAGGTTGCCACAAAGAAGAGGGAGTCAAACTATTCTCCAAAGCACCTGAGGGCAGAACAAGAAGCAATGGTTGGAAACTAATCAAGGAGAGAAGCAACTTAGAACTGAGGAGAAATTTCCTGACAGTTAGAACAATTAATCAATAGAACAACTTGCCTCCAGAAGTTGTGAATTCTCCAACACTGGATGTTTTTTAGAAGAAGTTGGATATCCATTTGTCTGAAATGGTATAGGATTTCCTGTCTAACAGGGTTGGACTAGAAGACCTTGAAGGTCCCTTCCAACTCTGTTATTCTATATTCAATATTATTCACCATTACCTATGATGGCTGTGAGATTTTGAATGTGCTGTATTGCTGCAGATTTCTTCTGCTATGACCCAAAGGAGTCTTGAATACAAACAAAACCTATTTCTTAGGCGTTCATACTTTGTAAGTTGTCCATACAAAGTGAAAATCAAGCATTTAATTGAAACCATATTACTTTGACTTTTGGTCCTTGGTCACCTGGTAGTCATGCTATTATATTTTAATACATTGTTCTTATTGTGCTGTTTATCATTATTTTATGGGTTGAATCCATTATTAGTGTTATGGTCTTTCAATATATGTTTTGGCCTCCCTTTGAGATTAAAGGTTACCATAAAAAGCAGGTATAAATAAATGAACACATGAGGATATGACTTGCAAAGCTGTGGAAATGAAGGAACAGACTTTTGAAAGATGAGACAGGGGAAATAAGAAAATTGGTAGAAAGAAAGAAAGAAAAAACCTCAACCATTGAATCTGCTTTTTTGTTCTGCTCCATTGGCATACAGAAATGTGGGAGGGGGGGGGGAAGAACTGCATTCTGTTTAGTTTGTTCTGTTTTTATGCCCCTTTAACAATCAACTCAAAAGGTCAGGTAATAAGCGATGGTATTTAAATAGCAAAGCCCCTTGTGCATATAGCAACCTGGTAATGTTTGTCTGCGACTTATTTTAAAATGCAAGATTTGTTTACATATGAAAATATGATCAATTTCCCCTTCCCCAGCTATTTTGCATACTATCTCCTCATCCTTTTGGAAAAGCTGTTATTCTCATAATGATAATAATAATTGCAGGGGAGTGAATTTGGCTCCATTTCACAACTGGATTTGTCCTTGTTGATGAAGCTACCTACCAGCTTCTCTGGCCTAGATATAGTAAGTAGCCCTTGGAAATAGCACAACAAGGCTGGGTTATTTGAAGTGTATGTCAGCAAATAATGGCTGCTTGGCATTAAAGCTCCGGAGGGCTGTCTCATGGCTTAAGATGGAGCAGCTCCCATAAGGGAGTTATAGGTTCTAGTGATTTATTAGGGCTTAAAATTAAACATCTGAGGCTGAATTCAAAACAGGTGTTCAGCAAACAGATCCTCCAAAATTTCCTGTCTTCCCAGCCAGCCAAAAGTCTATCTGGAGAGCAGCTGGTAGTATGAATCAAATCCTTTGAATACTATTTAATGCTCAAACTTGCATATACATGGAATCATAACTAAGATGATTAGGGAACCGGAGGCTAAAACATATAAAGAACAGTTGCAGGAACTGGGTATGTCTAGTTTAATGAAAAGAAGGATTAGGGGAGACATGATAGCAGTGTTCCAATATCTCAGGGGTTGCCACAAAGAAGAGGGAATCAAACTATTCCCCAAGGCACCTGAGGGTAGGACAAGAAGCAATGGGTGGAAACTAACAAAGGAGAGAAGCAATCTAGAACCAAGGAGAAATTTCCTGACTGTTAGAACAATTAATCAGTGGAACAACTTGCCTCCAGAAGTTGTGAATGCTCCAACAATGGAAGTTTTAAGAAGATGTTGGACAACCGTTTCTCTGAAATGGTATACGGTTTCCTGTCTGAACTGGGGATTGGATTAGAAGACCTCCAAGGTCCCTTCCTATTCTGTTATTCTATTATTCATTTATCTGTATATTCATCCTTATTTCTCCTTATGAGAAGGTACAGGAGGCAAGCAGAAGTGAGGTCTCTGAAACTCTTTCCATCTCTTTCCTAATGTAATAACCAACTAACTAACTAACTAACTAAAGGAGCTTTCTTGTTGGTCACATGACTGGGCAAGAGGAAAGAGACTGTCACCAACTGTCTGTTACATTGCAAACTCTAAGGATATTTTTCTGAATTCTTTTTCTCTGCAGTCCTCAGCCAGATTGGGCCCTTGTTCAAAGTCAGCCTCCCCCCCCCCCCTCAGCTTCTCTGCTCACCCTAAATTGGGATACAATTTATTCTCTTTCTGGATAATGTTCTTGCTGATGGGTTGACAGTCAGAGTCCTGAGTCTCTAAAATTTGTTTGATAAAATTGTCTTGAATTGAAAAGGACAATGTTGCAGAAATCCAGATGATCAACAGATGGCAACTATAATGTCTAATCCTTTTGCTGCCATCTAGAGTCTGTCTCCAGTTCTCTAGTCCAGATATGGTATGCCTAAATTATTTTCATATTCCTTTTACTAATTATTAAGAACTCTTACATCTGCAAGAATTTAGCGCTGCATAACATCAGTAAATAAATAGGCCTTTGTAGATCTTAGAGGAGGACTTAGTTTTGACAGATATTTCAGTGATGCTCCTCTTTGAAGTGCTTCTGCAAAGTACTTCAAAATCTTGTCTCTTTCTTTGAAGATGACATGGAAGTAGAGCTAGTGCAGGAAGCAGTAGCCTTCTGATCACTGCAGAGTTATACACATCTTGAAGTTTCTGGATTGGTTACTCGCAGACTTCTAGGTCTTCTCTAAGTATCATAGACCAAGATTTATATAGTATCACCTTGACAAATATAAGCCTACCCTGTCCTGTGTGGGCATTGAGAGAAGACCTACTAAGCATACCTGTTGTGGACCAGCAGGATCTGGTTGAGCTGCTGATGGACTCGGATAGTGAGGAACCATATTAGTCTGTTCCGGACGCAGTGCAGGACCCTGTGCAGGGTTCAGACTCAGAGCAGGGACCAGAGAGGCTGGTTGGCCACCAGGAGGCACCTGAGGCATGGAGCAGTGGGGAGGATCAAAGGCAGTTTGTCCCTGATGCTAGATTGAGAAGGGCTGAGAAACGGAAGCAGCAATTCCATAGGCAGACTAACAGAAGATGATTAAGCACAGGTGGTTGTGGATTGGCCCCTCCCAAGAGAGATTATAGGTGAGGCGTTGGGAGGGGACATTTGCAGGAAACAACGGTTCGAATTAGTAGTTAAGAAAATCTATCTGTGTATTCTAGCTGTGTCTGTTCGTTTGGACTATCTGCGTTGCTTCATTTGAATTATCTGGATTGCTGCAGAGCTACTCTATTGAACGTGAGTTGTCTGGGCCCTCAGCCAAAGGATTTGTTATCTCAGTAATTAAACAGTGGCAAACAGCCAAGCCTGTGTTCTGGTTTATTCACAGGCGTGGGTGGTGGTGGTGGTGGTGGTGTCAGAACACATACCATTCTCACTTGATGTCAAAAGGATCTGGTCTAGGAGACATATCTTCTTGATAATATCTTCTAGCCTTCTCTATATAGGATAGTCTATAAAACTATTCTGTTTCAGTGGAACTGAAGTAGGATGATTACAGGTATCTATTATGCCAGGGGTGTCAAACTCGCATCGCTATGGCGGTGTCACATGACATATCACACCTTTTTTCCCCTTCGCTAAACTGGACATAGGTGTGGCCTATGTCCAGCACGTGCTGCCTCCGGTCTGTGGGGTGCATGTTTGACAGTTTATTACGGTATTGTTTCTCCATGTTGAGATATTCTCTTTCAGTGTGCTTCTTCTACACCGGAGCTGTCAAACTCACAGCCCATGGGCAGGATGCGTCACGTTCTGCAGGGGTAGGTTGCTACCGGCATTACTGCTGGCTCCAGGAGTGTGTGCATTTTCAGCTAATAAGCTCTGTGCCTGTGAAGAACATTAGAAAAAGAAAAAAATAATATTTTTTTTACAATGAAGATTGTTCTGCGCATGCTCAGAACCAAAAATCAAGATGGTGCCACTGACAACAGAACTGGTTCGGGCGGGGGGTGGTGGCAAGCCATGTTACTACCTATTTGGCCGAACCGGTCCAGACTGGTAGGAACCCATCTCTGACATTCTGGCCATGTCCACACCCAGTTTAGCAAAAGGGGGGGGGGGAAGTCCCGATATGTCACGTGACACCACCGTGACAACGCGAGAGTGACACCCTTGTTCTATACCATACAGCAGGGGTGTCCAAACTTGGGAACTTTAAGACTTGTGGACTTCAACTCCCAGAATTCCCCAGCCAGCCATGCTGGCTGGGGAATTCTGGGAGTTGAAGTCCACAAGTCTTAAAGTTCCCAAGTTTGGACACCCCTGCCATACAGAGATCAATCACGCAATCAATAGGGATGAAACCCCAAAATCCACTGGGGGGACTTTGCTTGACCCCGGCAATTATTTCTGGGCACATACAATGCAGCCACTATTTACAACATGATTGGGACGAGGGAGACAAACTAGAGCCAAATGTTTGTTGAAGAAAGCAGTCTGTAACAGTAAGACATTTTCTGTCTCATGACAGCAACCTGTGTGATTAGGCATGCATGCCGTACCTCGGTTGTGTTTTGCTTAATACAGCCTTTCTCAAAACTTAGCAACTTTAAGACATGCTCTTCGATTCCCAGAATTCCCCAGAAAGCAGATTGAGAGCCAGTGGCTTAATATATATTCCCCCTAGAACTTGTTATGAAGCATCTTTCATTTCTGGCCCCTCTGATCTGTCTGTATCTTCAGGTCTTTATTTTAACACAATGGCTAGATATTTTCTGTCACGTCCCTGTCGCTTGAAATACCAAGGATCTTTTTTTTTCCTTTTAGAGATTTTGCAAAGTTTTCATCCCAGTGAAATTTCCATGTATAGATTAATCAAGTAGCATTGATGTTTATTCATATCACAGGTGTTCCTTCTCTGTGTTATTGGTCATATGTCTTCAGTAGGTTAATCTACTCATCTTACACTCTGTTTGCATTATTCAGTATGATTACTAATGTCCATAATTTATGATTGAAGACAGCTGCTATGATGTATTTTGTAGAAGTAGAACTATATCATCCTATTGCAAGATTGGCTATCTTTTACAAAGGGAACAATCAGACTTACTCGTGTCTTAGATTATCTGACCTCGGGTTTTGCTGTGGTAGGTAGGTATGCATTGTGCAGAATAAGCAGAGTTGCCCTTTTAAATAAATGAACCTCCATATGTAGCTCTCTAGATTCCACAGAATATGCATGAGACTCGATAGATTTACATTAAATTCTCTGCTTTAGCACACAAACTTCTAAGTGACCTTTACTAAATATTTCACTCTTTATCTGTGGGTGTTTGCATTGTTTAACATAGTGGCAAATAGGAAAAGTGGGCATTCATGATAGGAAGAGTCGGCATTCATGACAGACAGACAGAAAGACAGAGGTTTATGGCTGGTGAGGCTGGTGACATCATCAGGAAGGCGGGGAATGGGACCATGTGTGCTGGAGGCTGAGGCTGCCTCAGCCTCCAGCACACGTGATCCCATTCCCCGCCTTCCTGAGCGCGCTCCGCCGGCTCACGCTCCGCGATCCCCAACAGCAGCTGCTTTTCAGTGCTTTTCTGTGTGTCTGGCATTTAGGACATCCGGCTATCTACCTAAACGCCAGACGCACAGAAAAGCACTGAAAAGCACTTCGCCTCCAAGCCACTTCGTCTTGATGACGTCGCCGCCGGGCGCGGCCAGACAGAGGTAACCAGAGTGGCGCCGAGGGGTCCGAGCGGACGAAAGAGCGAGCGAGCGATGTAGGATCAGGCAGCCTGATCCTCGGTCGCTCGTCCGCCAGACTGCCTCGGCGCCACTCTGGCTACTTCCATCCATCCGCGCATGGCAGCTGCGGCAACGTCATCAAGCCCATGCCACTTCTGGACGTCTATTGCAGTCGCGAGGAGCACGCAAAGTACAGCGGAGGTAGGAAGGTTATTGGCGCTTCCGAGAACCCTCCTGCCTCCGCCGGTTGCCCAGCTGGCACTGCCCCGCACGCGCTCCTCCTCCTCCCTCCTCTTCCTCTTATATATATGAAACTCCCTTGTGGATATTATTATTATATGCCTCCCCTGACTGCATGTCCCTGGAATAGATAGACAGATAGATGTAGCACACACACACGAGAGAGAGAGAGAGAGAGAGAGAGAGAGAGAGAGAGAGAGAGAGAGAGAGAGAGAGAGAGAGAGAGAGAGAGAGCACATTTTCACTAACCACAACAGTTCATTTTAAAATCCACATGGACACCATATGCTAGCTGAACAAAGCTACTTTCTTGGGAATAGTTCACAAAGGGAAGGGCCAAGAGAAGAGCAAACATCAATAAGAGTCACAAAGTTTGATAGTGTAACACAATTGCAGCAAATGCAGCATAGGCTGCAATAGAGTGATTTGATTCAATTGATTCACCACCACTGCACTGAAGGAGATATGAGAAGTAGCATTCTCCTTTCCATGATTTTCTATCCGTGTGCAATGAAATTACTTGCCCGGAAGTGAAAAGACTGGTCAAGGTGGCTCAGAACACTGAGGAAGAATATGTTGCCTCCAGGGGTCCATTTCAAGTGCCAAAGCAGAACGTATCACTTTTGTTGGACTTGGTCTTCCACTCTGGACTAGCTTCATATTAATAGCCAAGTCAGACCACACCAGCATTTTTGGAAGTCCCCAAATCACAAAGGGAGTCATAGTTTTCCACCTCTGATATAGGGCTGTGTAACAAAGCAGGTAGTCCTCAACTTACAACCTTGAGCTCAAGATTTCTCTTGCGAAAGCAAGACATTTGTTAAGCTTTGCCTCATTTTATGACCTTTCTTGGCACCGTTGCTAAGTGAATCAGTGCAGTTGTTAAGTTAGTCACATGGTTGTTAAGCGAATCTGGCTTCTCCGTTGATTTTGCTTGCCAGAAGGTCACAAAAAACGATCACATGACCCCAGGACATTGCAACTGTGATAAATAGGAGTTGGTTTGCCAAGTGTCTAAATTGTGATCACGTGACCATTGGGATGCTGCAATGGTCGTAAGTGTGAAAAACAGTTATAGGTCACTTTTTCCAGTGCTGTTGTAATTTCAAATGGTCACTAAACGAACTGTTGTAAGTTGAGGACTACCTTTCATTGTATATTGCTGGGTAATTACTTTGGAGAACTTGGCAGAATCTAGGGAACTGTCAGGGCAGCCTCATAAGTAACCAAGAAAGAAACCACTCAACTCCATTTTTCAGAATTAAGAGTACTTTTACTGGTTATGAGTAGATAGCAGCTAGGCAAAGCAAGATCTGAGGCAAAAGCGTGCGTAATCATAGATATCAATATGTGACCCAACTCCCCCCCCCTGGTAACCCCATCCCCCAGTCCAATCCACACACCCCGCCGGTGTCATGTGGG
Organism: Natrix helvetica; assembly: GCF_964273705.1. Taxonomy (NCBI): domain Eukaryota; kingdom Metazoa; phylum Chordata; class Lepidosauria; order Squamata; family Natricidae; genus Natrix; species Natrix helvetica. The sequence goes on from NC_138548.1 coordinate 337,821,519, forward strand.
TTGCATCTTCAAAAGGCATCATCAGGTTGGTATGCCGGACAGTTGGCCTTGGCGGTAATTCCACTATCTGCCACATGTGCAGTAGGTGGTGAGAAAAACACTCCCTTCTTCATTAACTCCTGCACTGAGAACTTCCCCTCCCAAATACCATATCACCCCCCACTCCCCATTTCAATGGCAGCCGAAGCAAGCAGCAAAGCAGAAGCTGACATGAACCTTTATGACAAGGGTGTCAAACTAACGGCCCACGGCCAGGAAGCATCACATGCAGGCCACGCCCACCCCAGCTCCGCGAATGGGGAAAACGTCGCGAAACGTCACATGACAGCAATGTGACGCCACAAGTTTGACACCCGTGCTTTATGAGTTTAGGGTTCACACAAGTAAATGTTAAGTTATGCAGTTAGTTTACTGCTACAGGATGTAGTGATGGTTTCCAGAATGAGCAACCTTAAGAAGGAATTAGATAAATTCATAGAAGGTAACGCTACAGATGTCAGAGGCGGAAATGGCCATAAACTTTCCTTCATGATGCTCATGAGGAATAGTGGGGAATACATAAGCAAGAGGAGGGAGCAAATTGGTCTCCTATACCACTCGTCCCGTGTGCTTAAAACTGGTCACTATGGGAACGGAATGCTGGGTTATAACGACCTTCATCTGCTTCAGCGGGTTCCTTTTCATGTTCTTAATAGGGAGCATTCCTATAACTATCAGGGGCAAGAGCCATTGATAGAGCTATAAACTGACTACATCAGCACGCCTGTTAGCGTTGAATGCCATACCTTGCATTAAGTGCTTTGCTTTTCTGCTGCCTTCTGCCAATCAATTTAATGGAGTGGTCCTGAGAGCTACTATTTGGAAAGAAAGCATATTCCTTCTCTAATTCTCACTTTCTTCATCTGATGCCGGTGGTGGGTTGCAGGCGGTACGCCCTGGTATGGTTGTACCGGCGCTTCCCCGGGGGCACTAGGTACCGTTCTGGTACAGTGCTCCAGAGGGCCTACTCGCCCGCCTGAGCTCCTTACCTGTATTTGAGCTCTTCGGCACTTCCACACACATGCAGGGAACATACGGCGCCTGCACAGTGCTCCTCTGAGCAGCTGGAGCATCGCGGGAGCGTCGTGGAGGTAAGGATGCATGCGTGCGTGTGCACACGTGCTGCATGCATGCATGGGGGGGATGCCGGGCCCCATTGCACCATACCGGTTGCAACGGGATCCGGAACCCACCACTGGCCAATGCATAATATTATGGGCTTTGATTATGACACTCCATAGTCTTCTTTTTTTCTCCCTTTGATAAACCAAAACACCTCAGATTGGGTTTGCTGTCTTTGTTCCCATAAACACATAAAAATGTCCATACTAATTCTGATTGTCCTTTTACAGGTTAGGAAGCTCAGTTAACCTATGCTATATACAGGTAGCCCTTGACTTACAACAGTTTGTTTAGTGACCGTTTGAAGTTACTATGGCACTGTAAACAGAGACTTCTCACCATTTTTTCACACTTACGACCATTGCATCATTCTCTTAGTCACATGATCAAAATTCAGATGTTTGGCAAGTGGTTCACATTTATGGCGTTCTGGGGTCATGTGATCAGCTTTTGCGACCTTCAGACAAACCAAGTCAACGGAGGAGACAGATTCACTTAACAACCATGTTACTAACTTAACAACTGCAGTGATTCATTTATCCACTTAAGCAAGAAATGTTGTAAAACCGGGAAAACTCATTTAACAAATGTTTCACTTAGCGACATACATTTTAGGCTCAATTTTGGTCGTAACTTTAGGACTACCTATACTCTTTTATGAATGGAGACTGGGCTTCTGTCCATCTAGCACCATGTAATCCCAGGAGATCTATCTATCTATCTATCTATCTATCTATCTATCTATCTATCTATCTATCTATCTATCTATCTATCATCTATCATCTATCTATCTATCTATCTATCTATCTATCTATCTATCTATCTATCATCTGTCTGTCTGTCTGTCTATCATCTATCTATCTATCTATCTATCTATCATCTATCTATCTATCTATCTATCTATCTATCTATCTATCTATATATATATATATATATATATATATATATCTACCACATATATCCCAGGAGATTTACATATCAGATGCATTTGAAAAGGTGGGAGATATACCGTTCGGTATATTATATGAGCAATATCTTTTGTCATGTTGCCTTGTGTTTTGTACTGAGTACTAATAAAGGAAAAAATATTTCTTGGGATCCTTGGTGCTCTGAGCTTAGTTGGTTTTTTGAAGACATTCCATTACCCAACTAGGTAACATCATCAGTGCTACTTTGACCATAATTATTATTTTATTATATTAATAATTAGTGTAAAAAATGTGCATGCATTTTTCAATGACCTGACCAAAATCTCACTTCCTAGAGTGGTGTTATTCTTTCAGATGTACAGTTCTGTGTATTTTGTGCTGCAATGCTGAATTTAATAATTGCCTGCAAAGATTTGTATTTCAGAGAAAGCTAAATGCAGGATTATATTTGAGGACTAGGGTATGCAAAATGTGCATATTTGGTAGGTACTTTGCCTACAAAAATGTATGTATTATGAAAAATGCATATAATGTTGCATACATGAGGAAAAATTGCCTATGAACAATTACAAATATGTGTATCCAGTTACATACAATGACGGACATTTATCATAAGTCAGTTAATATATTATCTATGGATCTGAAGAGAGGAAAATTGATCTAACTCAGGTGTTCATTTGCCTTTACTGTTTGAAAAACATGACTGTAAACGTGAATGTTTGAATAAAACCGTATTGTTAGTGCAGTCCTGAATTATAAGGCTGGTGATTGTGTTAAAAACTGTTTTCAATATTCTGCCTCTCAGATCTCCCTTAATCTTATTCCTTGATAATCACAGTACCGATCATTCTGTTCCCCAACCCTGAATTAAAGGTCAGGAGCAGATTACATAGCGTAAAAAAGGGTGATGTAAGTGCATTACATAAAATGTAATATTTGTGAAATCTTGTATTATTTCTTGTTATTCCTCATTATCACGATCAGTGGTTTCTTTCCAAGCTTGGGTGTGTGTGTGTTAGTGATGGTTAAAGAAAGGGCAGCTATTTAAAAGAAATCCATTTTGATGTGAACATTTTGCAGTGTGTGGTTATGAGACAGCATAACCCTTGCAGCTTTGATTGCTAATGAATACACAATATTAATCTTAGCAACAGACAGAGGGGAAGGAGATGGGAAAGCGGTGATGTTTGCATTAAATCAAGGAAATGAGCAAGTTGCTCAGGAATAGGTTATGGTTTTAATATGCAGGATGTAAAATCTGCTGCCCCTGAAAGTTAAAAAAAAAAACAGGTTAAAAAAAACCAACCTTGTTTCCACACCAGCTTCCCCTTAAAACACCCATGGTGTAAAGATAGATCGCACATTTAACTCTTTGCGAAAACACCTCAAGTTTTTCCATAGGGTAATATTAATTGCTGAAAATCGAATGCCCCTGTTATCCAGTTTTCTTCTTTTTTAAAAGAAATCTGAAGGAGGTTGACCCACCTACTAGCAAGTTGGCTCTAATAGATGTAAATGAGTCGTAGGCATTATTATAATTGGAGAGTTGTGTAGTCAGTTACATAATTTAATTAAAGAGGTAAGGAAATTTAGAAATGGCAAAGTTCTAGTGACATACAGATGAGCTAGCGCTGAGTCTTAGGTCACCAATCCTCTTGGCACAGCTAGAAGGCAAGTAAGGTAGCCATCGTTCTGATAATAAGATGGCTTCCTTCCTTATCAGTTATCAGTATTATTAAGAGCTGGGGTGATGCAGTGGCTAGAATGCAGTATTGCAGGGTAACTCTGCTCAGTGCCAGGAGTTTGATTCTGACTGGCTCTAGGTTGACTCAGCCTTCCATCATTCCAAGGTCAGTAAAATGAGACCCCAGATTGTTGGAGGCAATATGTGACTCTGTAAACTAAAAGAGCACTAGGAGGGCAGTAAAGCACTATGTAAAGCACTATGAGGTCTGAGTGCTATATATAAGTCTAAGTGCTATTGCTATTAGGCCTGCGCCTAGGAAGCAGAGGAAGATCTGTAACTAAGATGATTAGGGAACCGGAGGCTAAAACATATAAAGAACGGTTGCTGGAACTGGGTATGTCTAGTTTAATGAAAAGAAGGACTAGGGGATAGCAGTGTTCCAATACCTCAGGGGTTGCCACAAAGAAGAGGGAGTCAAACTATTTTCCAAGGCACCTGAGGACAGAACAAGAAGCAATGGGTGGAAACTAATCAAGGAGAGAAGCAACTTAGAACTGAGGAGAAACTTCCTGACAGTTAGAACAATTAATCAGTGGAACAGCTTGCCTCCAGAAGTTGTGAATGCCCCAACACTGGAAGTCTTTAAGAAGATGTTGGATAGCTATTTGTCTGAAACGGTATAGGGTTTCCTGCCTAGGCAGGGGGTTGGACTAGAAGACCTCCAAGGTCCCTTCCAACTCTACTATTGTATTGTATTGATGATGTTGTCTAGTTTGAATAATGAAACGTTGAATAGAGAAAACAGCGAAGCTCCGAGAGCACAAAGCATCCCTCATTTCAACCCTGAGCTATAAATAATCTCCTTTATTGGCACTGAAATGGTCTAAACCACCAGCAATCCAAGTGATTGTCCAAAATAAAATGCTTCAACGGACTCAACACAAGGCAGCTGTGAAATTATCCTGAGACTTAGCTAAATGTCTATGGAGATTCTCAGTCATCTTGTTTTTCTTTGAAAATGTTTCGCTTCTCATCTAAGAAGCTTCTTCAGCTCTGGAGCCTACCCTGAGATTTATTTCTGAAGCAAATTGTAGACCCATAAGTGCCAACCACGATTCCTCTGAAGAAAGCATGTTTGCTACGCCACATCAAATAATTGGCACATAAAGTGGCTACGATCGCTATCTTTCTTATTTTCCTGGATAGGGAATAAAAGAAGAGAGAGATAAATCACCTGTAAATCTTGGGATTTACTGCACTTGGAGTGCTCTGAGTTTATTTGTTAGACACTGATCTCCGAGGGGGGACAAATATCAACATTTAATTAATAAGCTTAATAGCTTTCAGGTGTCCCGATCAATATGAAGAAAGCCCACAATGATAGAAAGCATGGAATATCGAACTGGCCAGAGCAAAGTACAAGATTTGCTTTAGAATTGATTGTGGCGCATCGCTGTTGGTTAGCTAAGAATGTGAGTAACACGGTGTATGACTCTTTTTTTTTTTTTTTGGCTGGGAATCAAAGTGATGGACCAGATGAAAGCATAAAATAAGGCTTTGCAGGCAAGGTCCTCTCAGCAAGAACTCAGCAGAAAGGAATCCTTGGGGAATTCAGCAGAGAAAATACACTTTGCATCCTGGGAAGTTCTACGTTTCATCCCTGGCTTTTTAAGCATCAGGGGGAAAAATGGTGGGGAGATTTTCCACCCCCTCCCCAGGGTTCTGCTGAACTGTTACAGTTTGAATAGATGGCGCCAATCATCTGATCTGGCATAATGTACCTTCCAGAATTGGATTAATTATGGCCTTACAGTGCATTATTTACGTGTAGACTTCATTGATATAAGATGTAGTCATGAGCATTACCTTGAATGGCTTTAAAAGAGGATTAGGTGAATTTATGGATAGCAGACCTATCAGTGGCAATTTAGTCTTAGAGACTCAAAGTTACCTTAGTTGGTGTCAATATTCCTCCAAATATGGGACTTCCGGTTCCAGCGGCTACGGCGACGGGCAAGCCTTTGCCCGCTCCTGCTCTCCCGGTGGGCTTCCCCCGCTTCTGGGGGGGCACAGGATGCCCCGGAGAGGCGTCCTGCCGAGGGAGCGGCTCGCGGAGGGCCCTGGCATCGGCGGCGGCTGGTGGGGGCTTCTCCGCTTCGCTCTAGGCACCGGGGAGCAGTTTCGGAGGGCGCGCATGCACCTCGCTCCATGCCGATCGGACAATGTACTTTTGAAGGAAGCAGCGGCGGTATGGTGAGAGGCTTCCTTTCTTCATTCCCTTTCTTTTGAATTGATGGACCTTTCAGCGTTTTTAGAAGTTAAACTTTCGGATTCTTGCTGGAGGTGCGGCTAGAGGGAGGGGGATTTCCCCCCCCCCTTGGACAAGCGGCTTGAGAAGATTTTGCTTTTGCCCCCAGGGGAAGGAGGAGGGGGGAGAGCCAACTAATGATGCCTCATCCCTGTAAAAGTGACTTTCATTGGATTTAGTTCCAGAACTTATGGGTGAACTGAGAATTTTTTGAACTTTTAAAATTCTGTTATGCCTCTGAGCCCAAAGCTGGCAGGGCAAGATGGCACACTTCCGTTGTCTTCATGAACTGTGAAACCTGACTCCACCTGTAAAATTCAGGCTTCCAGTCTTTGTCTCCGTGTCACCCAGAAGAATCTCTTGTGGATTGCTATTTCCTGAACCCTCTGGAGAGAAATTTTTTCTCTATTGCTAGACTGAGTAAAGAAACTCCCAGCTGCTTGGATCTTCTGCCTCCTGAACTCATCTGCCTGCTCTACTTCTTCAGCTGTCCAGTCTCTACACTGACTGATCTCTCTGCTTTATAAACTATGTCTCCAAAAAGACCACCACCTGGAAAACCTGGCTTTGCTACCTCTGCACCGACATCTGCAACATCCAGTCCTGCCACACAGTCAAAGATTACAGAACTGATGCAACCTAAGAGTACAGAGATGGATTTGCAACAAATGCTTCAGCAACTCATACAGGGCCAGGAAGAAATTAAGAAACAATTAAAGGAAATGAAGGAAGAAATTAAAGAGAATCAAGTCCAAATTTATAAGAACTCACAGAGACTGGACCTTGTGGAGGGTGGGGTGGTGGAGGCGAGGGGGGGTAGAAGCTTTGCAGAAGGGTAACAAAGAACTTGATATCCAACAAATGAAAACAGAATTTGAGAGAATGTCCTTTTATCTTAGATTTCAAAATGTTACAGAAGCAGATGGGGAAAACATAAGGGACATCATGACTAATATCTTAGCTGAATATATACACAAAGATAAACAACAGATGGAATGGGAGATAGACCTGGTCTATAGAGTGAACTCAGCATATGCCAGAACACACAATGTACCCAGGGAGGTCCATATCAAATTTCTTAGGAAAAGCACAAGAGACACAATTCTGGGTGTACAAAGGGGGCAAGCATTGACATATTACGACAGGGAGATAACCATCTTGAAGCAGATCCCCAAAAAAATTAGGGAGAAAAGGAAAAATTATTCGCAATTGGCGAATAAATTATACCAGAAAGGGGTGTGGTTTAGATGGTTGATGCCTGAAGGGATGCTGATATTCTGGGAGGAGACAAGGATCAGAATCAATACACCCATAGAGGCCCAGGCCTTTATGGAAAAAAATAAAGCGAACCTAGAAAAAACAGAAGACTCTTCAACGGTCACACAGGACACGGGAGGGGCCGGAGCTCTGCCAGCGGGGGGAGAAGGGGCAACACTAAGAAAGCTCAGATCACAAAAATGAATAAGAAAATCACATTGTTATAAACAGACCGAAAGTAATAATGAAATTATATTTAGACTATATATCATAATATAAAAGCTGATTGAAATTTTTTTTTATAGAATTAATATGCTGATTTTATACGATTTTGTATTAATGTTTTATACATAGATGTATCTTATGAGTTTGGAGGGAGGGGGCGTCTGCCATACTTGCAACTGCCAAAATGTGTATATCATTCCACTTACCCTTTTCCTTATAAATGTTTTAAAAAACCAATAAAATTTTCTGGAAAAAAAAATATTCCTCCAAATATTAGCTGCAGGAAAGAACAATGACTCCACCATTTGCTTACACCCTACTTCCAGAGCTGTTTGGTTGATCATTATGAGAAATACTGGATTAATCTGGACTTTGGTTCATGCACTTGAGTTACTTTTATGTTATTATTAGTAACTGGAGACCTGTGCTTCACAATGAGAGTATGTGATTGCCCTCATCTATTCTGTGCCTCCCGAGTCCCAGCTGATCTGGAGGAAATGAGGATTTTGCAGTAACCTTCCACTGGAGTGGGGAGGGAATGGAGATTACAGTATCCATTACAGTATCCTTCCCCTGCCACGCCCACCAAGCCAAGCCATGCCCATCAAGCCATGCCCAGAGAACCAGTAGTAAAAGATTTTGAATCCCACCACTGCTGCCCACCTAACAAAATGTCATTCTTAGAGCAAAAGCAGAGGCCCAATGGCAATCAAGATAAAGAGGAGGAGCAACAAGTTCTGCAACTCACGAGGAGAAATAGTGAACCTCACAATAACTGTGTTTTTATATTGCCAGAAGGAATGTTGATCTTCTGGGAGGGAAACAGAATTAGAATCAATACAGTTGTGGAGGAAGAGGCCTTCATGAAAAAACATAGTGCCCTCCTAGAGGACGAAATCATAAGAGGTAGTGAAAAAAGTGACAATACACACGATATGAGGGAGGGAGGGGCTGTGGCTCCGCCAGGGGACAGGAGGGAGGGAGCAATATTGAAAAGACACAGGTTACAAAAATAAATGTATTTGAAATATTATTGTAATTGTTGATATATTAGAAAGTGGCAAAAGAGATGATTGAACATATGGTTGATACAATGTATAACAGGATGCTGTTTCTGCTTATCTTTTTATTCTTTGGGGTTTTTTTCTCTGTAAAAGTTGTGAGATTTGGAGAGATTTCTACCTTTAGCACGATATAGCTGCCAAAATTTTTTGTACATCCACCTACCCTCTCCTATAAATGTTTAAAAACCAATAAATTTTTTAAAAAATAACTGTGTTTTTATGGGAAGCATAGTTAATATCGACACGGCTCCAATGTCAAGTTGATATCTGGCATTTTTACCATCTAACCAGACCACCTTGCCTCCAGGAATCCCATACAGATGCTGACCTGGAATGTAGCTGGCTGGAAAGGGGTGGTTGATAGTGGACTAATGAGCTTTCTCCCTAGAGTTGATGTAATAGCCATTCAAGAAACCTGGTTAACCAAAGTGGATGAACCAGTACAAGCTGCCAGGCTTTCAGGGATGGGCCTCCCCAGCCCAAAAAACAAAAGGAGACCCTCTGGTAGGCTATGCATTCTTATAAAGCAAGAGTAGCAATGGCAGGGTGAGAAACTGTACAACGAAGACAAGTATTTGTATTTTCTAGCTGTTAAATTTGGATATAAAGAGCTCAAGTTAATACTGGTAAGTCAACCAGACATTTCTTGATGCCTCCTTATTATAGATCTTAATTTTCTTTTAAGAAATGTATTACGCTGTTTTATACTGTACGCTACAGTTAGTGCTGGCTTTCTGTAGCAAAGTGGCAGGAATTGTTCAGCAATCAGGAGCTGGAGGAGGTCCAGAGGTTTCAAAACGGTGACCCTCGTAACTGCAGGTTGCTCCGACCTGCTGAAGATGCCTTCCATAGTTCATCTTCCCCTCAGATATTTACATGATCGAATTAAATAGCAATTATTTTCCCCTCTATTTGAAGAGCTGTCTCTGAAATGGTTGAAGGCAGATTGAACAATAGGCATGTGACATCAGGATTATTTCCGATCTCCGCTCCTTCCGTGTACAGTTGAAGACCCACCTCTTTCAATTATCTGGCCTGGCTCAACCGTAATTTTTTCATATTCCTCCTGACTGTCTTTTTTAAATTTTAAATTTTTATTGTATATTGGGTTTTTATTAAACGGGGTATGTTAATGGTTTTAATTGTCTAAATGTTGTAATCTATTACCTCCTCCGTGCATGTATGTCTTTGTATATATGTATGTTTATATATGTCCTAGTGTACGCCGCCCCGAGTCCTGCCTGGAAAGGGAGCGGCTAATAAATTCAAAATTATTATTATTATTATTATTATTATTATTATTATTATTATTATTATTATTATTATTATTATGTTGTTGTTGTTTTGCTGCTAGGAAAACAATATAAATGCAAGTTTAAATGGAATTTTGAATTCTATGGTAGGGAAAAAAATATGATTGGGGGGAAAGATCCCATCCCTTCGCCACACGTGAACCAACTGAATGGATGTCTTCTTTTCGTGTCATTGTGGTGTTCCACGATAATAGCAGCAAGAGTCAACAAGAAGAAGTTTGGTATTTCTAAATGCTCCTAGATTTTATAAGGAAATCGTTCTGTGATATCTATTGCTCTACCTTGACGCTATGAAGAGAGAATGCATTGGGAAAAGTGGGTTTTCATGGACATATACAGATGGTTGCTTTAAGGGTTTGCGCTGCAACTTGTAAAGCTTGTTACTATTTGTGGGTCTCAAAAATTTGGATAACCTGATGAGAACAGGTGGTCCTCAACTTACAACAGTTAATTTAATGACTGTTCAAAGTTACAACGGCACCGAAAAAGTGACTTACGAGCGTTTTTCATTCTTATGACAGTTGAAGTGTCTTTGTGGTCACATGATCAAAATTCAGATGCTCGGCAACCAGTTCATATTTATGTCCCAAAGTCATGTGATCTGCTTTTGCGACCTTCCAACAAGCAAAGTCAAGGGGGAATCCAGATTCACTTAACAACCGTGTTACTTACTTAATAAATGCAATGATTCACCTAACAATTGCGGAAAGAAAAGCCGAAAGAAATGGGCGAACTCACTGAACAAATGTTTAACTTAGCGACAAAACTTTGGGCTCTGTTGTGGTCGCAACTCGAGGACTACCTGTATAAGAATGCCTTTTGTCAGGATAACCTGAGGAGGAACACTGTAGAATGCCGGTATTGGTTTGTAAAACTTGAATAGTTTTGGTTTTCCAAAACTATTATTTATCATAATTACTGCCTAGCCGAAGGATGGCAGACCTTTTTGTCATTGCATGCCAAAAGTGTGCGCATGCATCCATAATATAATGTGTGCATGACCCCACCATGCTCCCCCACCCCCACGCATGCACGCACCCACACCCACATGCACCTTGCATCCATGCATGCATGTGTGTGCTTGCACCCCTGCAGCCCACGAATGCATATGCGACCTATGCACATGTGCCTCACTCCCCACGCATGCATGTGTATCTCCTGCACGGTCCCCACCCCCCGTACATGGGCAGCAGAGACCCCAAAACTGGCTGGCCGGCAGGAGGCACGCCCGCATGCACAGTGGAGCTGAGCTGAGGCGACATCTCACGTGCCCACAGAGTGGGCTCTACATGCCACCTGTGGCACACGTGCCATAGGTTTCCCATCAGGGGCCTACTCCTTCTCATTCAAAATGTTTGTGCCTGCAAATCATTGTTAGATGGCCACTTAAATATATTGCCTTCAGTTTTTGATACACCTTATACAGTTTATGTCAGTATACAGCTGATCTGGAGCTTACAGCAGGAAGCCAATATAGCCCTGTGTCTCTTTAGTGGGCTTTGGAAGGTCTCTTAAGGGCACACCAGGCCTTTGCTTGTTGTGTAATCAGGAACATGGAGTATTCTCAGAGAAAGCTTGCCAGCTTTTTATAATCTGGCCCAGGGCAAAAATAAGCATTGGGTCTCAGTGTTGTGAAATGCTGGTGACCCTAGGGGGACACATTCATGATCTCTGTGTGAACTGAAGATTTCACACATTTCAATGAATTCCTGAGCAGGATTAGAGATTTAGCAGAAAGGCAAGAAATATTCCTATACCGTACTTTGCAAGGACCTCTTCCTCTATTCCTTCTGGATCTGCAAAGCTCTCCTGATTCCAGGGCAACATGTTAACTAGAAGCGAACTTGACCAGGTCAATTTCTTTTGCCAACGCAGTTCACGCTTCATTGGGAAAAATCTTCTGAAAAGTTTCAGGATGAGGACTTTTGCATCAGTATCCAGATGAACTTGAACTTAAATATTTATCGAACACTTGAAGAAACTTTCAGGATAGTCTTTACATCTTCCTTTAGCCTCATTTGCATTTATTAAAACTGCAAGATTATTCATAGGTAGTCCTACCTTAGCAATTTTTTAAATGTTTAGTCCTTAAAGCATCTTCCATTTTCTTTTTCTTATTATTTTCCTCTAATTTAATCATCGGTTGAGGGGTCCTTGGTGTTCTCTGAGCTTGATTGTTTTCTTGCAGACATTTCATTACCCAAACTAGGTAATATTATCAGTGTTGGTAGAGAGTGGGGTTTGCTCTCAATTTATATTCCAATTGCTGGCCCTGTCAAGTGTTGGTAAAGGTAAAGGTTCCCCTTGCACATATGTACTAGTCATTCCCGACTCTAGGGGGCAGTGCTCATCTCCGTTTAAGCCAAAGAGCCAGCGCTGTCCGAAGACGTCTCCGTGTCAAAGGAACACGGAACGCTGTGACCTTCCCACCAAAGGTGGTCCCTATTTTCCTACTTGCATTTTTACATGCTTTTGAACTGCCAGGTTGGCAGAAGCTGGGACAAGTAACGGAAGCATCACTCGATTACGCGACACTAGGGATTCAAACCGCTGAACTACTGACCTTTCTGATTGACAAGCTCAGCATCTTAGCCACTGAGCCACCACGTCCCAAGTGTTGGTAGGAGTGGTCCTATTTGGGTATATTCTTTGATTGGGTATATTCTACCAAATAAGCCAACAGTAAACAGCTCAACCAAAAAAACCTCACCAAGACCGCTCCCACTAACTCATAAGCAAGACTAGGATATAAATTAGGAGCAAACATCACTCCCTATTAGCACTGATGTTGTAACCTAGTTTGGGCAATGAAACATCTGCAAGGAACAATGGATTTTGTTCATTGAGCACCAAGGATCCCTCATATCTGAACTACAAACATTCTCCTTTATCAAAGTGATCAATTGCTCCAGCTTTCATCCCCGCAGTTACAATGATGACAACTTGTTCTGAAAGCCATCTGTATCTTTACTTCTTTCAACGTTTGGAAACTTGTTTTTGGGCTTCCCCTTTTTACAGTGTGGCTTATTGTAGAGCTGTCAAAAATGGGCTGCAAAAATCCAAAGAGCCAGTAAAAACAAGCAAAGGGGTATAGTTTTCTCTGGTCTCTCTGGTGCTATTTTATGGTTATCTGGATGCTTATTCTACTTATTGAATTGTAGAACGGTATAATTGGAAGAAAGCCCAAGAATCACTCTAGTCCAGGGGTGTCCAAACTTGGCAACTTTAAGACTTGTGGACTTCAAGTCCACAAGTCTTAAAGTTGCCAAGTTTGGAGTCCACAAGTCTTAAAGTTGCCAAGTTTGGACACCCCTGCTCTAGTCCAATCCTTTCAATGCAAAGGTAAACCAAGCAATTTATCCTCAAGAGGTGGATAGCCAATTCTTTAACACTTCTAAAAATCAAGAATTCATTCAAAAACAGACTATTCCATTCATTCCATTCATGCCTAGATCTTACCACTAGGAGGGTTTTTTTTCCCTTAAATTTAAAGCAATTTTCAGCAGCTGCAACTTATACGTATTATTTCTGTCCTTCATTTCTGAGTCCATGGAAAATAGTTTTTGATCATGTGCCACATAGTTTCCTTATATGACCTGAACATCGCTATCATAGTGCCCCTAATCTTCTTTCCTGCTGATTGAACATCCCAAGTTCCTTCAGCTTGTACTCACGGGGCATGTCCTCAATTTCCTATATAATTTCTTCCAAGAGCTCTTCAGATACCTTTTTACATCAGTTAAGTATTCTGAATTTGTTCTTTATATTGAACTTATATTTAGGTTATATGTCCTCCATGTCCAGATGTAGAGTCTCCATTTATATTGCTTGAAGCCTGTGTTGCCATCAAGCAAAATAGTAGAAAAGGAAAGGAATTTCTTTTGTAAAATTCTATTAACCTTTTCCTGTATTTCCATGTTCCAGTCTTTTTATAGATTTGACATTCCAGTCCACATTAACAGAATAACATAATTCGAAGAGGTCTTCTAGTCCACCCCCATGCTCATGCAGCAAACCCTATACCATTTCAGATAAATTAGAATTACTATGATGTTTCTTCATGTGGTGTTTAGCCCTTTGTGCACTATCCATTTCTCAGTGTTATCCACCATTACACCTGTAGTTGATGTATATATTTGTATAACACTTATTGTCAGGCCTGCCTCATTCAGTAGCTAAGAAAGAAAAGCCCCCACTCCATTTGATTAGAGAAAAGGTACTTTTACTGGACATGAAATGAAAACAGCGAAAGTGGAGCAAGATCTGAAGCAAAAAAGCGCAAACTTGTACATATCAAACATTTACCCAAATCCCTCCCCCTAGTTACCCCAACCCAATGACCAATCTCCAACTCCCAAAGGTGTCATGTGGGGCGCATCTTCAAGTGGCCTCATTCAGTTGGCCTTGACCAAACCCAAACACGAGCCATCAGCATGCGCAGAAGATGGTGAGAACAAAACTCCCTTCTTGAGATATCTCCACCAGCACTTTTCCCCTCGCAAATACCATGAGCTCCCACCCTTCCCGTTACTATGGCAGCCAATAGCAAGCATGCAAGATAGAGGCTGACACTTATGCTCACTGGCTTTCCTCTAATTCCAACAAATATAGTCCTACCATTAATATAGTATTCATTTTTACATTTATTTTACAGTACTTATAACTCTCCCCATCTCAAAAGATCAGGTAGTATGCAACATTGGAACAACAGTGACAAATGTAACATGAAACAATCTGAATAAGCAAGGGTTCCTTTTTGAGTATAATTGCCACTTCATTCCTTTATACAGTCCAATGCCTTGAAGAGAGTATCACATACTCATCTCATTTAAACTAGCTAACTTTTGTCTACCTAAATTCATTTATTTGAGAAATGTTAAATTTAGTGTGCTTTGAGACACTGAGTCTTCCTTGGCTCATGATTCTCATTTCATATTTCAGTTTTATATGTTTCATATTTCAGTTTTATTGTAAAATGGAAGGGCCCTTTTTTCTATATTAGCACTATCAGTGATTAGACTTCCTGGGGATTTTCATCTGGCTAGATCACCCTCTTCCGAGCTACGCATCAAAATTCTATGTTTTTCTAAGTTGAGAGAAAAGTACCTTCTAACCACATTACTTGGCACCCAATGAAGTTTTCTTAGCAACACTGCCCACGTTATCTTTTTCCAGGTTTGATTTTGGAATTTCTACTTTGGTTAGCTTTTCTTATTTTTATATACTTATTTATTTATTTGTATCCCCTTATTTATTTATTTGTATTTATTTGTAATTGTTGGGGCCTGTTGGCCACCGGTGCTTCTGGCAGCCAAATTAGAGAAGGAGGAGGGAGGTGTGGTAGTCAGGTCCAGCATCAAGGCCATCTGAGAGGTCCAGAGGGCAAGAGAGAATGGAGCTGTCAGAGACAGATGTCTATCAACCCTCAGATGGAGGGTCAACAGCCCCCATGTCTGGAGGTGTCCTTATCGTTGCAACATTGGCTCCTCCTCACTTGCTTCTGAATTTTGATCCCATGACCATGGCAATGTTGCAATGATCATAAGTGTGAGAAAATGGTCATAAGTCCCTTTTTTCAGTGCTATTGCAACTTTGAACGGTCACTAAATGAACTATTGTAAATTCAGGACTACCTGTATGTGATATATTATTCATTGTGCAAAAGTTCCTTTGTTGTTTTGTTTTGGGGTTCTTAGGATGCTTTTTTATGAGTGGGTAATTTCATCCTAATACATCCACTGTCATGAATGCCATGGCTAATATCCATGACAGTGAGTACATACATACATACATACATACCTTCATATATATATATATATATATATATATATATATATATATATATATATATATATATATATATATATATATATATATATATATATATATATATATATATATATATATATATATATATATATATATATATATATATATATCCATGACAGTGAGTACATACATACATACATACATACCTTTATGTGTATATATATATATATATATATATATATATATATATATATATATATATATATATATATATATATATATATATATATATATATATATATATATATATATATATATATATATATATATATATATATATATATATATATATATATATATATATATATATATATATATATATATATCAGCAAATAGCCCGAGCCTGTAAAGATGAAGTGAGGAAAGCTAAGGCTCACAATGAAGAAA